>NC_061092.1:17788717-17791217 GCF_015104395.2 Macrobrachium nipponense
GATCGATTTGTTTACATAATCTGGTGACGCACTGTCAACTGTCTTCGATGCTTGAAATATGTCCTTGGCTGCATAAAAATATTTGGATACAACTCAAGTACAATTTTGATAAGGATTTTCCAGAAAAATTTCTCCAATTTACACACGTTCCAAATATTAAAGAATATATCCTCTGATTTATATAAAACGTAAGTAAAATAAAAATAAAAATAAGTCAAGTGGCAAAAATAATAAAGCGAAGACAAAACCCACAGAAAATGTAACAGCCTATAACATATGTTGTGCAAATATAACAGTTCGTCGTAACTGAAAGCATTACGAACAAACAAGGTCTTTTACACACCAACGATGCACCAAACGCCACAATGCTATCTAATTTCACCTATCTAGAATGGCTCAATAAACAAGCCTAACAAGACAGCAATAATGGGAAGTCTAGAATTTACTGCTATGTTCTAGATTAGACAAGAATATGTACGAGACGGAGAAAAATATTTGAGAAGGAGAAAATTACAGGCAGACAGAAAGTGCGTGGAAGTAATAAACCAAGGAAAAACGCAAATAAAAATACGTTAAGAAATTACACCCGCGCCCCCCCCCAAAAAAAAAAAAAAAAAATATTAGCTAATGACAGAAAGTACGAATTATAATATCACATTAACTTTCAAGATACAATTATTTACGATATGGGAAAATTAATTACCCGCACATCCAGTAAATGTAAATAAAATACCGACCAATAATCAAGACAATATAAAATGAATTACCTGTCGTTATGCGGCTTTATAAAAAAAAAAGAAAAAAAAACCTTCCTTCATCTGTTACATTTGGGGCATAGACAACGAAACCGAGACCATTCATCTTCAGGTGGCGGAGAGCCTATCCCATAGAAGGTGATGCATATTACCTAACCTCTACGCCCACTCACTCCAGATGTTCTCGCGGGCCATCCTACTCCCACCCCATTTCTCCGACCAGCTGCTACCCCGCCCCCCTACTTTTCTCGTCCTCCTTACTGTTCCCATCGCGTTCTTTGCCCTCGCTTCTCTTGGTAGGCTCGGGTAAACAGCAAATGACTGCAAATAGTGACGGGCCACGAATGTATGTAAAAGCAATTTATAGTTGGCTGCAGGGCACGGCATTGTAGGACAGGTTAGGTAGCTTAAGGAGAATGGGAGTTCGTTTCTGGGAGAGCTAGGTTATGAAATTGGTCAATACAAACATCAAGGGTGAGGTTATGTTAGGTCAGAACCTTTTCCTGGCGTGTGATCATCCTTTTCCTACAATGATGGCGCCATCAATATTAACCTCGAAACTCTTCTGCAATAACGAAACTCAACGGACGCATATGACGAATCATGCAACATTAAAGACTGATTGCGACTGTGACGGTTTTTTTTTTTCTTTTTTTTTTGTAGCTTACTGCGTTTCCTGCTTTGTTGAAAAGACTTAATGGAATTTAAACGGCCTTCTTGCCTAATTTGCCTTTTTTTTCCTCTTACGATTGGTTTCATTATCAAAAATTACCAAATCACTTCTCCCTTTGTACAGATAAAAGTCCTTCCGTGGAAATTTCATTCAACCGAAAGGCAGGTCCCTGTGCTTTCTATCTCAAGATGAACTGTATGAGTGATCTGAAGTGCCTATTCTACTATTCTAGTATCTTCCTTTTATTGGAATTTCAACATTACGAAAAGCTGAACCTTCTGACTACAAGGCTAGGAAAAGTGAGAGGTTTCAGGGAACTGGTATTATTCCAAGACTTATTGGAATTTAAACCATCGTCCATGCAGGTAACCTTATTTGCTTGCTGAACAAGTCTGCTTCCAACACTTGCCATCCTTCAAAGGCAAACAAAGGGCAAGTACTCAGCATAGAAAGCCGAGAAAAAAAGGGACTATGTTAACACCGTCAGCGGTACCATTACATCCTTGTAGACAACTTAACGACCTTTTAAAAGAGATCCATTCTGCTCTGAACAGCAAACCGTTAATGCCAAAAGCACCAACATGCTCAGCTGTCCGACCGAGCGAATGGCCTCCCTTTCATTCACGTACCGAGAAAAAACAATAACGTTCCACAGATGCCGTAACCTAGATGATAGCAGCAATGAAATCTACTTCATCCCTTGCAGTTGATTTGGCAACGTTCTTTAATCGCACTAGAGAAAGTGATTCGGAACCGAAGCTGCTCCAAAATTTTCCCTCATTTTTGTCTCTACATTTTCAGTCGGCATTAAACAAAATGACGTGGACGTAAACAGCCACTACTGGAATTGTCATTAGGTCTTCTGGTTCGCATTAAACGAAATGACGCGCGTTTAGCTTCGAAGAGGTTCAGTGCCGAGACCAATTTGAGATGTTGCAAAACAATTGCACAAGACTTTCGTTTTCAATTACGGCTATGAAGTTGGGCAACCGAGAAGAAAATACAAAACTTTAAATCATCATTACAAAACTGTAAATAAATAGCTCTACTACTCTCATTTCACATTAGCGAA
>NC_061092.1:17796217-17813717 GCF_015104395.2 Macrobrachium nipponense
TATGTATGTATGTATGTATGTATGTATGTATGTATGTATGTATGTATGTGTGTGTAAAATAGATACAGACTGCATTTCCTTCGTCGAGGACTCACGAACGTTATGAAATTTATTTTTCCTTGATTTCTGAACTTTTCTTTAAATAAATAAATAAATATATATATACATACATACATATATATATATATCCTATATATATATATATATATATATATATATCTATATATATATATAAGTACACCCATTACAATTTCATCTCATGGACCTTAATCTCCACTCACGGTTTTAAACTAATTGCATTTTGTCTGGATGGGCTATGCAAATTTAGGTCATAAATTTCAACCGTGAGACAATGCGTTTCAAACAATTATCCTCTACAGGCCTTCAAGGCGTGTTGCAAAAGCGGAAAAATGAGTAAACGGATTAAAGGGAAGTTAATGAGAAGATTAAAAGGGAATAAAAAGAGAAAATGAATCACTCTACTACAAAAAAAAACTTCTGCAACTGTCGAAGGACTTGAGTGACGTTGCATAAAAAAACAAAAGTTATTTAAATGAGTCATACGAGCAGACATAAGCAACGAAGGCACAGGAAGAGCGACTGGGTCAATACTTACTAAGCTAACAATTCGTGATATGGCCACAGGTCGATGCGATTTAGCCATTCCTACGTCAACGCGATTTGTTGACAATGGGCTTTCAGATCCTGACAGGATAGTTCGGGGAAGCCTTGAGATTTTTAGTATAAAAAAAGGTTCGATCTCTCTCTTCCTTTCTCTCTTTCTCTCTTTTCTTGACAAATTATTTCCATCCCACAATTAATTTCTCTCTCTCTGTCTCTCTCACCTGTTTCTATGGTATAATCTACCTCATGTTATTTATATTTCTTTTAATCTCTCCCTCAAATTCTATTGTTATTCCCATCCCGTAATCAATCTCTTCTCTCTTTTATTCTCTTGGTAAAATCTTGCTATTCTCTCTCTCTCTCTCTCTCTCTCTCTCTCTCTCTCTCTCTCTCTCTCTCTCTCTCTCTCTCTCTCTCGGCGTATTCCTCTACGTTTTTCTTATGATGAAATCAATCTCTTTTTTTATATTAAAGAAAGATCAAGGCAATTCACTTATTAATTTATACCTATAAATGAAAGTTAACTAAATGCGGAGAGGTAATGTGGATCAAATATGCTTCGTCACTTAATACATATGCCCATATTTGAACAGTACGGGCTAGACAACATAGCCCAATTCGATTCGATAAGACACCCGAATTTCTTCAGTGATAAATTAAAAGAAATAAAAAGCAACGTTTCGGTACATACTTACCACAAAGATCCCAATTTTTTTTATCTTAGAAAATGATCAGCTATTTGATGTAATTCTAATATATTTTTAAAAATCAACTGTTTGGTTAATAATTAATAATAAGACACCAACTTCGGGAGAAGAAACAATCAACTAATTGGTGCAAAAACACTACCAAGGAATTCTCTAACCCTTAACGAATTTATTGAGAATTGTCCTAAGTCGTTTCTTTTGGATACTGATCATACGACAGTTTTTCTAATGAACGAAAAAAAGAGCGTCATTGCATTACCTTGATAAATTCCTTTCATTTTTACTTTTGCCTTCAATCCAACGCCGGGTGAGACGAAGACAAGAGCCATGGATTTGACGTTAACCCAATATTGGTCGAGCCAACGAAAAGGGGCTGCAATGTCCATCGAAAGTCCATTGTGTCGCTGTTGTCAAGAGAAAATGTCAACACCTTGGTAACACGGCTCCGCCAATGGAGGCTCCTAATGAATAAATATAACCTGGCCATGTTGCGAAGTGTTGCTAAATATTTGCTTTAAAGAACAGAGCCTCGAACTGGAGCGAGGATGGGAGGAGTTTGTTCTGCACAGCCACGAACCGTGGCTTAAGTCTTGAGGGGGGCCCCATCTGTCCTTCGTCCCCTGCTTTATGGAAGTGTCTCGTCAGCTCCGACTTGACCTGGCTGTCGGTGGAGGGATGATGGATGGCGTCACGAGGGCGAATCTTGTAAACGTCGCGTTGCTTGGCTAATGCGACGAGTGTTCAGGAGATCTCATGTGTTTATAATGTCTCCGCGCTGACAGTAATGCTGCTGTTTGCAACCACAAATCAAGCAACGAGGATGCAAGATCACTTTGCCTGGATAAAGTCTACGGATTTAACACACACGGTATGCTATAACAAATGGCAAAAAAATTAATGACTGAAAAATATGGTCGATTCTTTTAAAAATATCGTCACCTTCATCCTTAATAGTAGATTAGTGTTTCGAAATCAAAGGCTAGTCAAGGCATTATTTAATGGAAACAGCGCAAAAGAATGTTACATAATTCTAATATTTATTTGCACCTGACTTTCAATTTACCTTACACTTGGAACAAATATGATAAAAATAAACGAAAAAGGAATAAAGAAAAAGCCGATAGTTTAGCCTTAACATCTAAAACCATCAAAAAGGTCTATCACCGGAAATAAAATCAGTCTCTGTTGTAAAAGTAGCACCGACGACGCTGAATAACAGAACAACAAACAACAGCTCCCTTTTCGAGCTTAATAAAAGGAGACAAAGATAAGCACTGAAAAGGAACACATACATAACATTTATATCATTACCTTCGACAAAAGATTCCTTTCGATTAACGGCTGTGCGGACTTGGGAAAGCGGCAATTTCATGCAACTCAAACTGTAGCGACGATATGATTTTAGACCCATAAATTAGGCCTAAATTACTGTGGTTTAACGTCTGCGACGCGTCACTACATTGTAATCTAAATGTGCTGGCCTATATTTTATTTTACCAAAAGTGCATGTCTATATTACCTTTTGCCTTCCTTCAGTATTTGTTTTTTCTTCTGTGTAAATACTATATACCACTATGCTGAGTACCAATATCTCTAAGATCAAATTACAAGTTACATTTTCGTCTGCATATGTGCACATACTCATTATATAATCTCTAGTTATTTCAGTGTTTCATCATCTTTCTCTAAGGTCATTTTTATGGCTCCTAAAACATATTTACATAATAAAAAACGTTAATTATGATAAATAACATAATTAAATTCATAGTAACAACCATTAGGTTTACAATGCATAGAACAATCACGTTTATTCGTTATTCAAATTAAGCGTGATTTTTTCACTGAACCTGAATAATAAAAAGAAACATTTCCAAATGACCAAGACTTTAATACAAAACAATAAAATATAAATAAAGAACGGGGGGGTATTGCGACGGAAGCAAACGAAACACACAACATAGATTATGGATTCCGAGTTCCAGTAAACACCAGAACGTCAGACTTCGCGAGCTTGTCAATCACCAGAAAATCTGCAGCGGAGCAAATTTCCATGATTTCTATGGAAATGAGGCATAGAGCTAATTACATAGGTCGTTGTGGGAGTGGAGAGAGAGAGAGAGAGAGAGAGAGAGAGAGGAGAGAGAGAGATAGAGAGAGAGAGAGAGAGAGAGAGAGAGAGAGAGAGAGAGAGAGAGAGAGAGGTGGGTAGTGCAAAGGTAGTGTTACCCATGCAATTGGGGGTAGAGTCTGTGAATAGATGTCTATGAATTCAGGTTTACTAATCTGCATGATTGTAAATAAAAAAAATTACATGAGCCTGAATGCATTGTATTACAATGTTGTAACATGCACATTACGAAAACCGAAAAGGATATGTAATTAGATCAAAGGAAACTGAAGTATTAAATAAAGTACATCAAACTCTCACTCTGAAATAATCTAATTCAACTCTTCACCAAATGATGTCATTCGTAAAACATGTTGAGCTAATAAGTATGTTGACAGAAATGTCTTATGACTGTTCGAGCGTCTTATGCGCAGACAATTAAAAAGAAAACTACAAGGTGACTTCAACGTCTACTTAAGTCATTATCCAAGAGCTTTTAAACACGACGGAGCGTATTCAATCCATCTCTCATGATAGCAGCTTTGACGTACGGAATGGAAATCATCAATTATATCATTTCTGAACTTTGCTCTCTTCTAATTTGCTATGATTGATTACCTCACCGAGTGTGTTAGACGGGCGGCCCATTTATTTTCCTATTAGAAAAACATATACGTATATGCATGAACAAAAGAAAACAAATTTAAAAGGCTATTTCAACGGTCGGGAAATTTAGCTTTCAATGACAGTAACCTATTCATTATCGAATGATAGCATCATCATGGTGAGTATCTGATTTCATTATCATACAACAAAGTACATCGACTTAATCCTATTCACGTAATGAGGTGTATTTTAACGATGAATGGATATTTCACTAATTAGTCGCCTTGAAAAGAATCTTTAATTATCATTATTATTATTAAGTAGAATTACTTATAGTATAAAAAAGAAAAAAAAAAACAGGAACTTGCCTGGCAGCTTTCACAGGGCAGAATGCCCTTGTGTGGAATAAGCTAATAACAACTTGGGGGGGATAATGAAACTGATTAAAATTAAGAAATTATTAACGTATAACAATAAATTAAGGCCACTGCCTAGAGATGAATGAACTTCCTTTCATAGGAAGTTTCGTCACATGAGCCCTAATGACGACACAACACTCCTCGTGTCAGATGAAACACGATGTTTACGAGAGAGAGAGAGAGAGAGAGAGAGAGAGAGAGAGAGAGAGAGAGAGAGAGAGAGAGGACATGGAAGCCCTTTCTTTAATGTGCTTTGTCCATTTCATCAAGCAACTGCTAATAAAAATGACAATCTTATTTGCCTCCCGCTGCACAGATGTCATCCTCGACTGAAGGAGCAGTAGATAATGGGAACCGGGGAGCTGCCACTTGAGGCGGTCCCTGCGAAGTCCACACCAGCACAGCCGCCTCAACAATGCTATTATACATCGCGGATTCATTTATTATTCATTTATTCACTTCTTGCTGATTTTGTTATTCTTATTCGACCGCAGCTACAACTCAATTCCCCAGAGGTGCACCGGAGATGTTAAGGTCTTGGAAATATTGAAAAGAGAAGCAGATTCTCGACCTTTCAGCACCTTACTTCTGTCATCTTTTTGTCTTTGGGACGACGGTGTTAGGGTAGGACTGCTGCTGTCTGGCTGTCTGTCTGTCAGTAATTCGTTACTTGTACCAACCGGGGAGAGAGCTCATTCATATATAGTTTTATAGTCTGGTATGCCAGCTGTGAGTACCAATTATACTCCACGTGAGTAAAAACTGTATTTAACTACTTGGAGGGCAATCCTCTGTCACTTAACCACCTGATTAATTATTTTTGTTTTGCTAAATTTAACAGCAGCGAGAATCTATTCGACCCTGCATTAGCGATAAACAATAATTATGGTCAATATCACCAGGATGTAACATGAAACAAATACTTTACGCTATCTTGAGTGCTGCCACACAAATTCATTTTAGTTCGTTAAGCTGAGTTCAGAGGTCTACAATAGGCTTTTTAGATCAAACATCACTTTACTATCACTTCGAGCTTGCGCCTGTGCTGGCACAAGACCGACCAGCTTCACCTATACCAATTAACCACCCGCTTTACTACAAAGCACATTACGATAATAATAGAAATCAGTGTTTACTAAACATAATTCAATTCAGAAAAGGTCCTTCAAGAACAATAGGAAATATCTTCTCTCTTACTTCGCTTTTTTCTTTATCAATTTCTTTTCATTTCTTTCCTACTAAGATCGCCAAGCTGATATACTACCACTTGAAATGTTTCACTTGAAGATGTTGTACGATAAGCTGAAAAGACACGGAAACCATTTTTATGATAAACTTGGGTAACTGGACATGCACGAACAAACAAACAAGGTGATCTTACACTCGAAGTAAACAAAACGAGGAGGGGAAATGACCGAAGTGGGCATGATAACGAGATGCAAAAACTATATTCTTGTTCCTTATGGAGAGCCACAGCTGCTGACCTACCCATATGGGAGTATGGAATTTGCAGTAACCCCCCCCCCCCCCCCACACCACCAGTATATCATCCCCCCTCCACCACCACCACACCCACAAACTAGCCCTTTCCGAGAACGCTTTGATAGCACAGCCTTAAACTAAAAGTGAATAACTGCTTCTATAATGAAACGACCCAAGTAATAGCAGGAAATGTATATAATATAAAAATGGTCTACAGGAATGTAGCGGCTTCTGCCATAAAGGATGAAAGGTGATAAAACCAATATGCGTATTCCGTGTTGAGATGGTGTTAAGTAAGACATTAGCCTTAAAAAAAAAAAAAGGTGTGCAGTTACTGATCTCCACTCTATAATGGAGTTTTACATGTTGCATGGGTGTGAGAATCGCCGATTTAATCTTAATTGAGTTGCCGCAGGTGTTGAGTTTAATAACCAGACTCAAGATGCAAACGTTCCGATTTAAACTAAGAAAGTAATATTCCGAGGAGGAGAGGCTTTCTACCCTCCCCCAGGAATGCGAACGCACCTCAATTTATTGCGAAAGATGTACGTGTGTGCGTTTTTTTTATTCCACATTACGCTATGAAACAGAAAAAAAAACCCCTTCGACATACAGACTTGAACAAAATTAGAATGACTTCACATCATATTCCTTCAATAAACGAAAGGTAACTTGGCAACCAGATATTTACCAACAGAATATATTAAAACTATTTCTTATCCTGAAGTGCCAACTGGTGCAAACAACCTTCACAAACATTTTGCTGCAGAAAGAATTTTCTGTTGAACTAAACGACCTTAATCTGTTACTGCCTAAGAATTAGGAATACTAATTAAAATACGTTCCTCATCTGACGGTCAAGAAACAAACATTTAACAGAGGCGTGTCGAGTATTCACCTTTGGCTTCATCCTTGGAACAGAAGCGAGTGTCCATTGCCCAGCTCAACTGACAAGCGACAAAAGGACTCGAACCTCACGAGCTAAACTAATGGCGGGTTAGATTCTCTGGGCTGAGAGATCCGCAAAGGGGGAAAATATCATGTCTCTTTCTTCTTCTTAGGTTTTAGAGGTCTCACAAAAGCCATCAGATCCTCACCCAAATGACTAAGGAGTCATTCGCATGGTTCAATACCCTACATGGCAAGTTTGTTGAAATTCTTTGCATAAACACTATGCTCTACATCCTGCTCGGACAAACAAGAGCATGTACTAGAATATGCCAGGTTAGTCTAACACCGACAATAAGTATATTGAAGTAGTATATCTTTATTTTGTAATGTTTCACCATTAAACATTTTAAACTATTTAAAAAGACTGGCAAACTTGATAAACAGCTGCTGTTTTTTTTTTCAAATACTTCTGTTTATTATCCAATTAAAATGAATGATCACACGCTTTGGATTGTTAAAAAATCCTTCATATTTTTTTTTGTCATAACAATGAGTTCTGAATACTGGAATACATCGATACAATAGTCCTCGCAATAAAAACATCAGAAACCAAGTTTCCGTTAATCTCCATGTCACACAAAAATGTGCTTTTAACAGAGCACTTGGGATATAAAAAGTTTAATAAAATGGTACTGGGCACCAACAATAAGCGAAAACAAGTGTCTGGTATATGGTAGCGGTCATACCCAAGAGTGCTGCAATGACAGCAAACAAATGACTATAATAGTTCATTCATTAGCAGCCAGTTCAATGCTTAGGAAAAGAAATCAATGGGCGCGATCAAACAAGTATATCTACAGTATAGCGTCACGATCAGGATCCACATGACTGACAGAAATTAAGGCCCGAAAATGAAATGCCAAATGAAGAGCGGCAGACTGACGAAGACAGATTCGCCCGGGTCTCCAGTTGTCCAACACACTCCCTCGCTCTTGATTGATAGGCCAAGAGAACTAGATCCCAGATCATCATCTAGATAGCGCGGAATGAGCGACGGCATAGACGAGGCACGGAGGGAATGGGGCGATTTGCATGGATGATATTGAGCCATGATAATTCACGCGGATGCCCCTGACAGTTCGCCACTTGGCGCGAAGTTACGGAGATAACGACGGGGGTAGTTGTATTGTGAGAGAGAGAGAGAGAGAGAGAGAGAGAGAGAGAGAGAGAGAGAGAGAGAGAGAGAGAGAGAGAGAGTATGAAAATGACCTGTCTAGAATAAAATAAATGGACTTTATCTAGAGGTTCCATGATGGTGATCACTGCATTTTGCACAAATATTATTAAATCAGAGTTTAGTATCACTACGTGTGTAGACGTTAGGTTGGTAAAAGGGATGCTAATACAGTACAATAGAGGAAGCTAATACAGTGCAGGAAAAATAAGAAAATGAGCTGTTCTGAAAAGAAAAAAAATCAAACAGCATCTTATCAAATGTTACACAACAGTGATTAATGCAACCAGTACAAAGATCATCACACTCAAATTTGGCACCAAGTGTTTCTTTCGATGCCAATGATGCAGAGGCCCGATAAGAAACAGGATATGTGCAGTGCATTTAAGGGGACAGAATAAATTATACGAGAACAGCACCAGTCGATATGCTTTGATTTATGTAAGTACAAAACTCACTTCCAGAACTAAGATAAGACTAGAGCGATTAAAATCACTAAAATCACACGTATGAAACTTCTGGAGAGAGAGAGAGAGAGAGAGAGAGAAGAGAAGAGAGACGAGGGTCGTAGAGGAGGAGCAGAGAGAGAGAGAGAGAGAGAGAGAGAGAGAGAGAGAGAGAGAGAGCGCAAAACCTCAACAAAGACTAATTTTCATGTTCGGCGAAAACAACATATTCAGAGAACTCTGCAATTCTAATGGCAATTTATCAACCACACGAAATGCAAATATTTGTTACCGAGATAGAGATCTATCTCCTGCCACAAATCTCAATCACCGGCCGGTCAAGCAAACAGAACAAAGAAGTTTAAATTTCTCTGAATTATATATATGAAAAAAGTCCACTACGTCTCTTTCTCCGAAATTTTACGGAATTATGGATGAACACGTTTACATGCACATCCATGTACTATGTACGTATGTATGCATGTATGTACGTATGTATGTATATATATAGTTCAAAGACCACTGAGACTGGCAATCTATTGTCCTTTTCTAGCCCAGCCCCGAAAAAACATAGTTGAGAAAGCCTTCATTGCGAAAGTAGCTCGAGCGCTTGAATACGTACTTGTAAGGTAAACGTATCCGGAAAATTCGCTTATGTTAATATGAATTATGATTAATTTACACGCGAACCTGTCTCAAGACCAAACACAGGCCGCTTCCTTACGGAGATAAACAGCGACAATAGAGAGGATTGCTTGTACTGGTATTTCAGGCTCTGGGAATACAAAAGAAGACATGAGTTATGAGACTGGTATTGGCCAAGAGAGAGCAAAGACCTGCCCAGTTTAGGAAATTTCTACAGAGAACCTCTGTTTGGAACGCCGGATTATTTTTTTAATAAACTTTTTTTTCATAATGTTTATTCTTTTTTTTTTTTTAGCGAGGTCTCAAACACTAGAATTGGTTTCACTAATAGCATGGCACGAGTCACTGTCAAATTTATAGGGAAGCAGACGAAAACCCTGAAGAAGTAAATTTTATCAGTTTCGTGGTCTCTTCATAATACATTGTTTATATATATATATATATATATATATATATATATATATATATATATATATATATATAGTATATATATATGTGTGCGTGTGTGTGTTTGTGTGTGTCAATAGGTTGACCCACAACCCTCCCGTCTCACACCCACCCCAAGGCCAGTCTAGTAAATGTCTTCGTTAATAATGTGGCTCATTATATGTAAATATTGCATTAAAGAGGGCACGAGATAAAAAAAAAAATGAGAGCGAAAAGCCGAAGAAAACTGGTTTACGGTCAAAAACATTACTTATGCAAGACGGTCAGACGATCTGACACTTCGGGCTCTCTGGGCTGTTGTTACTTTCATATTAAATGATTTGAACTGTTGGCGAGATTCGCTAAAGGAGTTCCTCCTGCTTCGTGGCTGCTCGAATGCAAGGTGCTGAACATGGACGAATGCACGGACTGTTTGCCCTTAAAAGGAAGGGACGTGCTGTTTGTTTATTTCATTCGCTTTGCTTTCTTATTTCTTAGTCTTTTGTTTGTTAATACAGCTAGACTGCAAGGTTAAGTTCACCGGATCTGGGATACGAATATGAGAATCGATTATAGTTTACCGACCAAATATTCGAAGCTAGAAGTTATATATATCATATATATATATATATATATATATATATATATATATATATCTATATATATATATATATATAATACACATATCATCCTTATATCCAAGGTAGAAGGGTGAGTGAAAAACTGGGGTCTTGGAACAAATACTTTCGTAGTTTAGTCTACATTTTCAAGTTCTACCGTGGATTTAAGGATATTCCCGAGTACGTGCTCCTTCGTGCTACATTGGATATATACTAAATTACTTAGTTGGAAAACCATTTCAAACCAAACGCTGTCAAAACTTCTTCACCTAACTTATTGCAGAGTTCATCATTCAACTCGGTACTAATTCAGACATTCACATCTGAACTGAGAGCCATGACTAATAACTCGACTTGGTATAAAAGAACAAAAAACACTACTAAGCCACAAAAAAAAAAGATAAAAAATCAAAACAAGATCGTCATCTCAAACTTGAAAGGTTCACCCATCCAATCCCTACTCCCCTACCCCTATACAAACTCCTCCTCTTCCTCCTCCTCCTCCTTCTCCCCCTACGCCTCCCCCTCCTCCTCCTTCTCATCTTGGTTCTCCGGCACCTCCAGAAAAAAGTTACGTAAGTCATCCCGTGGTTAACAGTTTCGGCAAAAGACAGCGGATGATGGATGGCACCGATGAGCGAACCGATTGCAACAGGGAAACAACGCGTATCACTCGGCCCAAAGAGGTCGATCGGGATAAATCTTACACGTACACACAAGGAGAGAGAAAACGAAGTGGAGGGGGGTCGGGGGGAGGGTCCGCGAAGATGGGGCAGTCAGAACGTTTGATCTGACTCAAGAAACTTTTCCCACAACAGTAATGCACCTCAAATCTCGGTACAGTGCTCTAAGGTGATTTGAGCGGGTGCTCTCTCTCTCTCTCTCTCTCTCTCTCTCTCTCGTTTTCGATGAGATTTTTTCAGACTATCATAAGTAGCCATGACAAACCAAGTATGATAAATATTCGAAATAATTTCCCTTTCACTCATCAAGGATTTCGCACAGAATCTGCGACAACAAACTTCCCCAGTCGACAAGCAGATAAATTCTAGCTAAAAGAACTGAACAGCATAGTAAATAACCTTCTTGTAACTGTTTGCTCTCTGATCTCAACCATTATATCTTTATGATACCCAATAAATCAGGAAACCGATTTCCTAACCAAGCCATAAACCCCTCCGCAATGACCCTTTGGAAGAAAGGTAGTCCTCAGTCATAAGACAGCCATAAAGCTCTTTATTTTCACCCTAACAGCCTGATTATCGCCGCTCCTAGAATGACCTTAGAGAAAAACTGATGATAACAGGGTCGCCTGGTTATCCATTCTAACTACCCGATTACAATCGATTCTATAATGGTCTTTCGCATAATTTTGTCATATCTTTTCTTCCTGTTTCGCATAATAAATTATGATGGAAGACATAGACGGCTAATGTTAGTCACTTAATGAGGTAACTGTGTGATGAAACAAAATACTGCACGCTGTTCTACATGAATAACCAGAATGAAGGTCTCATTTGCATAATGTATTTGAACATCTGAGAGCTCAATACATTTCCAAAGGATAGCTATTTAATTTTTTTCTTTACTTATTTTATTGGAGGATCATTCCACTCAGATCGTCAGCCTTTCTATGTAAATATGAATTATTTATCTACAGCTCAAGGATCCTCTGTAAGATAAGAGCAGACTAGTAATTTTTGTAAAAGGACATCTATAAAAAGAAACATAAATGGCTGGAAGATTCACCTTTTAATATCATTAACATAAATGGCTGGAAGATTCACCTTTCAATACTAACATAAATGGCTGGAAGATGATTCACCTTTCAATATTAACATAAATGGCTGGAAGATTCACCTTCCAATATCATTAACATAAATGGCTGGAAGATTCACCTTTTAATATCATTAAAATATAAATATAAACAATTCTTTGGAAAACAACACAAACAACTCACCTCTGATGCCAAATCCCGACTACATAAATCATCCAGTGCAACAAAGGCAACTAGGACTTATGACGACGTCCCTTGAGAGAGAGAGAGAGAGAGAAAGAGAGAGAGAGAGAGAGAGAGAGAGAGAGAGAGAGAGAGAGAGCGAGCAAAAGTACTCGTCATATAAATTGAAAGTCTCCTTGTCTGAAGATACCCATGACGCAATCGCCCTTACGCATGCGCCCAGTGTATGTGCCATTTTAAAATCTAATTTATATTGCGAATATCACGCTCGTATCTGCGGTCAGATGAACATGGCGGGCGCATTAGCCGATGGACATTATTCGGCCTGATATCTTACAAGTACAAGATTTATTGGAGGAACAGAACCAAGGTTTTATCAGATGGCCAGTTCCGATATCTCTTTTATTCGCTTAATACACATTGTGCAGAGAGAGAGAGAGAGAGAGAGAGAGAGAGAGAGAGAGAGAGAGAGAGAGAGAGAGAGAGAGAGAGAGAGAGAGAGGATGATTCAGTTGTTTTCTGCAGGATTTTAAATAGTCCAACTTCAGTGAGCGGTCAAGAACAAATGTGTCAAAAGAAAAATAAATAAATAGAAGGGAAAAAACGGAGAGGGGTTTAATGCATAGGTTACTGTTGCTCCTCTTTATTATTACTATTATATTTAGAAGTTAAACCACACACACACACACACACACACACACACACACACACACACACATATATATATATATATATATATATATATATATATATATATATATCCATATATATATATGAACCTACAGGGGCAATATGCCACATATTTCTTTAAAAAGAGAGAGAGAGAGAGAGAGAGAGAGAGAGAGAGAGAGAGAGAGAGAGAGAGAGAAGGCGCAAAGACAAAGACAGGGTAGGGATACCTCAAAGGACGAGTACCTAATAGTTCCCATCGGGCACATTCATGACAGTACTGTATACTCGAGGAACCTTCGTTGCAGGAGGTCTAGCATAATACAGCATACGCAAAGTCGCTCGGAATCCAAACTTCCACCGATGATTAAGTAACCCTTCAGCACAAACGGACAGGGCATTCAAAGAGAGAGAGAGAGAGAGAGAGAGAGAGAGAGAACGCCCCTTCCAAATAAGGTTATTCAATTTATGTTAAAATACATTAGTTCTCCAGGTTCCACATTTATTGCACACTAAATGTTCCTTGGCGATCGTACGCGTCCAGGGATGTAAAGTGATGAATTAGCAGCTCTCGAATTCATAAATTTAATGAAGAATATCATAAATATCTCTTAGCCAGAACCAAATTTATAACGCCTGTGCCTGTATAGCATTCACTATGAGAAAATAAAAAATATTTGCATAGTTAAACTAAGATAACCTAAATCCCATTTTGCAAATTACACGAGTGGCTAACTACATCAAAATAAATTTACCAACATCAGCGTGAGTCACCAAAGCTTCACAGAAGAATATTAATAATATTCCAATGAAATAGACGGCATGACCTTAATAAGCAAAGACCGAGAATTCAGAAAGAAGGGGGTATTGATAATATTGCTTTAATATCGGGGGTCATGAACGTAAGATTATGCATTTTCTCCCTCCCATTTGCTACACAATTAAATAATGCGTTTGTTCGCCAAATATCATTTTTACCAATAAGCTACGACCAAGCTAAAACCTCCTTCCTGCTACTGGTTACAGTAATAAGGATGCAAAGTGATGATGAAGCCGTTTTTCTAAAAGGCATAGGTGAAATGAATCAAGAAATACAGATGGAGGTAGAGAATAATCCAGTGTGGAATATAAAATTGTTTAACAGTTGAATTCGTGATTTCTTCAAAATAATATAACATATGGTAACTGATTCATTTTCATTTTAAAGAGCATTTTCACAGTAATTAGACCGTCCAATTACAGTACGACGTTGAAATCTACCCCTTGAACATAGTTGCAACAAACAACTGTTTTATTATGAAGTAATTTACACAAGACTTAAGGCATACGAAGGTACAGTACTTCCCGCATAAGCTTTACCATTAGACTCCTACATATGACGTCTTTGGCAAGTTTTTTTTTTTTTTTTTTTTTTTTAAGTCCCTCTTTATGAAGGTTATCGAGGAGAAAAAAATGCGATGTAACCTCTGGTTTAGAAATACATCAAAGCAACAAACGGTCTGGGGTAGTTTCATGACTGCATATAAGGAAACAAAAAATAAAAGGGCGACAGTTTCTTTGAAAATGAGCTTTACAGTGTACTAAAATCAAATGTAGGTAAAAAAGTTATACATCCGTCACTTTAAGGCAATACATATGTAATTACAGCAGACACCCACAAGCCGGGAGTTAAAGTTCTTATATAAGTTAAGAAAAAAAACCGCATTAAGTGTTCTATAAACTTTTTTTCTGGGGCTGCAGAACACCAGTAGTAGAAAAAGGCGTCAAGTGATACCCTACTAATCTACAAAGAAAGAAAAATCAGAGATGCAGCGTAAAACAGCTTCACCCGTTATCATCATCGCCTGTAAACCCAACCTGATCTCTAATTCGGGTAATCATAGCAAGAATCAAATGATGTTGCCACCACACCTGCGTCGGCTCGGCGTCGTTAGAAAGAATCACAAGTTGATTAAGATAATGAGTTTCGAACACCTCAAACACCTTCTCCCGACTTACAAACAAACGCGCACAGACACAAACGTATACGTATGCGTGCACCAACGAACACACGTATACACGCTAAACACAAGGGTAAACAGCTGCAAGAAAGCGGTGTGTACCGATCCCATCGGTACAAGGTGAATCTTCCAGGTTAATGGGGGTTCTTGGAATCGAAACAAAAGGGCCCCGTATTTGATGTACGTATATATTGCACAAGGCTGCTCGTTCAAGTTGCAATTACACAAAGCAGTAAAACCGTAGGTAGCTCAGTGGTCAGACTTTCACAATCACGCGGTAAAAGTAGAATATTCTTTTCATTGGCTCTCCCAGAAACAAAAGTCGAAGGATAAATACCACACGAGGGAAGGCAATTGTGGATAAACCCGCAATTTTCACTTGATGACGGTGTCCTTGGAATTTCGAGTCTTTCCAGGCGGAGAGAAAACGCTCTCCACTATGGATTCAGAATTTAATTTTGATTCTCCACTGGGAGCTTCAAATATATGAGCGCATTGGCGAAAGCAATGGCATTTAGAAGCTGAGAATTTACACTTAATCAGAAAATGGATCAAGGTTATTTTACCGGGCAAAATTATTTCGGATTCTCTAAGAATCTGTAATAATGAATGCACTAACTAGAGAAAATAGAACAAGAGGTCAAATACCACAATTAATGGCATTTAAATGATTAGAATATACAAACGCGACCCGAAAATGGACCAAGGCAATTCTGGCACGCAAACAAGATAGCGGTTTTTTTTTTCTTTTTTTTTACTGCTTGTCGAGAGGACGGATTTCATCTGGCAGTAAATTCTGAACCCAGTATTTACAGCCTCTTTGATATCAAATCGATGACGGGTTGGGTGCAGCCCCGCATGCTAATGAGTGATTAATTATATGCCCATTGACGGCTGGCGTGGGTGTGAACTCCCTTCGGATTTTACGGAGCGGAAGAAGGGAACGTAGCGAGCGACGTGATGGAGAAGCGAGACAAATGCCTATGATCAGGTGAGAAAATTTACCTGAGCTCCGGTGAAGCTGTATTTGGGGAAACCATTATGGAAATCGGGAGTAATGCCATCATCTCTTTCATTTCCTTTCCATCTCCACTCGCACGATAGCGCCGAGCAAGTTCCGCTAGGTATGCAATGCGTAGTACCCTCTTCCTTCTTATTATCTTCCTACTATATCTATTTTTTCTTCTTCATTAACTGATGGATGAATCGCAACGGGCCCTTCTCCCTTGAGGTGGGAAAGGTGAGAGATCATGGAATCATCTCGATTATCATCTGCATTCTTAAGGAAGGGCTATTACAGTTATTTACAACGTTAATTTATCCGTGATCATGACCTTTGGCTAAGGCAGATTTCAGTGCCTATTTCAATATGCTTCTACAAGGTTCCCCATCAATTAAGACAACTGTATCACAATTATGATACATATGCATTCAAATGAGCACTATTCAGTGAAATGGAAATATTTCTAGTTTTTTTTTCTTTTTTGCCGATTGCGCAAGAGAGCACCACAGCAATAAATAGCGTCATCTTATTACTAAAACATACATTAATTGGTTGCAAATGGGCCGTGGAATATACCTCGAATAAAAAATTTAGAAAATATTGGAGTTTTTTCCTGACAAGCAGCTATAAAAACTGTAAGCTACGATGACAGTTGATCTGAAGGCAAAAGTATCTCGAATGCTAACCTGCGTTTATTAAATTATTTATTTTAATTTTTTCCCCGGTTTTATCCTGCACTCCAAGATGTAATTTGGTGGAGCCTTGCCTCTTAAACGATGTTTAATAGGAAACTGGAGCAGATAACTTTTACTGGAAGAAGAATCAAGTTTCTTGGATGCTGGACCTTTTAGATTAGTCCTCTTTGGTTTCGTTGGTTTTCGTCCATTTGTAAGAGACGGGACTGAATTAATTAACATTTTCCGTCGCTGGAAATTCAAAGATATTCACCTTTATTCAATCAAGTTTTTTTATGTAAATTCAAGCTTGTTTTTTTCATTGCTTTTTACGTTTTAGTTTCAAAATATTTATCATTTACATATTTATTACTGAATTAAATAATTTATCTATTCAAACATTCTATTCTGTCAAAGACTGCTAGGTTAGCTCACAGCCTTTCGGCTGAGCCATTCCGAATATATGAATAAACTATGCAAAAGATTATTAATATACTAATATTAGTAAAAAAAAAAAAAAAAAGGAAAAAGTATCAGAAACAGAGGCGTATATATTAATATAATTGAAAGACAACTTTTTAAATATTTATGTTTGAAAAATTTAAATTTAATAATTACCTTAACCTGTTCAATATAAGAGTATGTAATATATTAAACTCTGTGAACTTATATTTTCTTTTCTTTTTTTTCCAGGTGAGTACACCGCATGATCCCTACCTGTGGTGGGCGACTAGACTTCCTATCTGGTGAGGTACTAAACTTGAAAATTTTCTTAACAAGTATCAAGAAGACATGATCTTTAGTAAAATAAAATATAGATCAGTTAATATTTGCAGATGATAGAAGGTTGAAAAGACATGCTGGAAACTCATGAGAGCACAGAACCGTATATTTCTGCCTTTAGAATACTCTGTTATCTTTCATCTTGCTTATGTCCGAAATTGGCATTACAATTCCTTCACGTTCATGGCAATTTTGTATATAATA
>NC_061092.1:17818717-17828717 GCF_015104395.2 Macrobrachium nipponense
CTGACACCATAAGTCATTCATCCAAATTTAAAATATTCTTTATAAGAACAATGACATTAAAACCAGTAATAATAAGAAGAGAGAAAAGTAGGCCAGTGAAAGTCTAAAATCTCGCTGACAAAAGGAAGGATTTAATGACAAAAGATATCAAGAACACTACAGCTGATGAATTTTTCATAATAAATTCTCAAAAACAACATTTTCAAGTTAGGTACCTAAAGTAATTCGTTAAATAAAGATTGCTGAACTGTAATACAAACACATTCTGTACGTCATTAAAAGTCCCAAAGATAGTTATAATATATAAAAAGTTATCAGTTATTTTCACCTTATTCCATAATTTAAAAAAAAACAACAACAATGGTAATGATAATAAATAACCGCAAAGTAAACATCTGCTTCTCCCTGGTAACCAATGGTCAGTAAACAATGGGTTTACATTTCCAAACCAAAACATTATTATTTACCAACCTAAGAGCTTACATTACTCCACGACAAAGAGCACAAACGGGATCAGATTAACCCTATAGAAAAGTTTCCAAGTGCTCTACATCTCCCCCTACCCCCCAAAATCCTCTTAGAGTCAAATCACATCTGGGCTAAGAGCATTAAACTCTCCCCCTTCCCACCCTGGCCCCTTCTTTCGCGAGGTTTCTTGACTTTTTTTCTTTTCATTGGTTAAACCGCCCTTTTATCAAGTGTGTCTGTCTTACGGACCATAAGCCAAACACTCGTCGTCTTCCAACAAAGACTGAAAAAAGAAGAAGAAAAAAGTCATAACTTGAATTCTACGACCTAGAAGAGGTAGGAACTTGAGTTATTCCGCGCCTCGATTCAACCCTACGAGTCCTTTGTGAGTGCAAATGTGGGATTACTTCTAGTGTCAGCTCATTTACGCCATCCTTCATGAACCTTTGGAAAAGCTCTGAAAATATCCGAATTTAATTTTCATACGATGCAAATAAACTTTTATGATTTTTATTGATAACTCTGACTACAGTGCTTATCATTTTACTGCTCTACTGAACTTTAACAAAACTCATTGGCAAAGAATTAATTCATCTCCTTATAAATATGGAATTTTTGCAGTCATACCAAAGCTTAATTTAACGTTCAAGTCAGCAGGTCATCAAAGGTAAATTAACAATGTCTATTACAAAGCAATGCCCATTTATATAGGCTCATTTACACTGCCGAATCAATTTCTCAGGTTCCAAAAATATCTCGGTATCAAACACCCAGCAAGTCAGGTCATGCCTTTTGTGTTACGTATCGTCGAGCCGCTCCACCGGACCTAATTGATACATCGACCTATGGAACACGTTGAACTTTCCACCTGCGGTGATGGATTACCTCTCAAACCCGGTAATTATCAGCTCCGCTCCTCCTTGTAATCCAAATCTGGCTGAAGATACAATAAAAAAAAAGGAGAGAGAGAGAGAGAAGTAAAGTCCGTCTCACACAAGTACCATGCTCCTCCTCCTCCTCCTCCTCCTCCTCCTCCTCCTCCTCCTCCTCCTCCTCCTCCTCTTTTTCTTCTTCTACCTAGTCCCCTGCCAACCAAGAGGTTTTAGGGGTCGAAGCGTAATCGCAACAAAACCCAAAATCAGGTCTTAAGGAGACAGGTAAACCTGAGTTCTTGGTCATCAGACTTGGCCTTAATGATTCAGTTTTCAATACCAGACAACTGACTTTCGTGGCATTGCTGCTGCTGCGCCCTCAACCTCAATTATTATTCTATTGGCCTGGCTTACAAACACGTACACACAGAGTGTGAGAAAGAACTACTCCTTCAATATTATTCTCCTCAGAACATATTTGACTTTTAAAAAAAATGCACTAATGTTTGCACACATTTTAAGTGTTAATTGCTGAAACACTTAGAGAAAAACTATTTGGTTTTTTAACAGGTTATGAATTCTAAACAAGTCGTTTTCATCAAGTAAACCACACCCAGCAAGGTACCCGTGAACCCTCACCTCCACCTCATGTGTGACTTCAATCAACAAACAAGTCATAATTATAAGCACAAGCTCTTTCTCTTTTGATACTGCATTAGCCGAACTGGTCCTAATTAGTTGCCGAAAATGGTAAAGGCAAGAGGTGGATACCGAAAGGCCATTCTGCTTTGGCTAATCTCCACCGTAATGGTATACTCTAGAAAGCGTTCGTTTTTGTATTTGAACTGTGAAGAATGCTACTTGTTAATTTTTTTCGAAGACCATTTAACTGACGAGGAAAGTACATACCATGAAATGGTACGAAAATAACATATCGCCGGGTAATGACGGCCTCCGTTGAGGATGATAAAGTATGTTGCAACTCAGGATAGACGGCTGAAAAGTTTTCGAATGGAAGTAACACTTGAGGGCCAGGACCCATTTATTAAAATCGTTCTCTGACTTTCGAATATAACACGACGTGGAAATGCCAGAAGCCTGTGATCAAACAGGATACAACACTCGCATATGAGAACGAGATATCAATAAAGAATAGTCTCCCGAATTCGCCAGATCATGATGGGTGAAAATAAAAGCCAAATATAATATAGACCGACTCAACGACTCAGACACGACGGCAGGGAGATCAAGATACCTTACAAGTCTCCAAAAATGCCACTTAGGATGTTTCCATCATGATTAAGTCGTCAGCTCTTAACGGACAGCTGGAAGATCTCTCAATCACAACCCAAATAAACGCTCAGCTGGGCACCGGGTTATTCCAAAAACCACATCCCGCAAAAAGAGCATCAAGTAGAAAGCGTGAGTGCTTATTACAGACCGACTGAGAATATCGTATCGGGGCGAGAGCTGTCAATCATTCGGCAGCCTGCTGTTGCTCGGTGCCCCATCCGTTTTCCATAATATCCCCCGTGGAAGAACCCCGCTAAGAATGGCCTACACTTCTTTCAAACGGAGTTGACGAACTCGCCCTAATGACTCTTAGAAATAATGGCGATTTCTCCGTCAAATGGATTAAAGGTCTATTTGGTAGATACACATGTTCAAGTTACTTCTGCGAAGAAGTCATTTAAGACCTGACCCGGATTTACAGAACTGCAACAGGGAAAAAAAAGAAACAGACGCAAGAAGTGATCAGTTGCTAAACAAACACGAGGAGAAGAATAATGAGAACAAATTCCAAGAAATCTAAACCAGTCAAAAACGTGTGAGTAAGGGGAGAAGATAATGAAGTTGTTACCCTTCAAATGTATGTCTTACATTTTTATGCTTTTAGTGGAAACAATTTTCTCATTCCTTGGTGAGCGAGAGCGTGGAAATAAAAATGAGAAGGAAAGGGATCCAATCAAAACTATAATTCGAAAACTGTATGCAGGGAAACGTCCATATCTCAGTTAGAAAGTTTAAGTTACTTGTATATATCTTTTGTAAATAAAAAAAAATAAAAACCTTCTTAAGGGCTTGTTTAATAGCAGGGTCAAAAGAATCTCTAATTCACTTCGACATATAGGCTATAAATGTATTTTCTAAATATTTATAAATATTTTTTCGGGATGAATTCCTATATCTATTTAATGGGGTAGTTTGATACCCGGACCTGGAGAAGGAAAAAGAATGAAAAACCGAATGTTAAATTCTGAGGCCATCAATCCATCTAGCTTCCATAAAATGAATACCTTGAGAGGTCGGATCGATGACACATGATAGATTGAGCTATAAAACGTCACGATGGCTACTGGGTTCCTCAACTAAACGTTCCAGCTCCTCCTAGTTAACATGCCTTTGGACAAATTGTTGTACCCTACACCCGCCGCAGAAAAAAGTTGTTGATGTACACTTGAAGCTGGTGTTGTTCCCGTTAGGGCGAGTGGGACAACAGCCTTTTGGTGCCTCGCCCGGTCGTTCGGCACCGCGCAGTGTTTTTAATGGCCCCTCAAGTGTGAGGTGAGTAATGATCCCTCTCGATTATGCGAGTACAGGTGTTAATTTTGTGGGGTCATTAAATCTGCTAATGATGCAGTTGACCGTCTCTTGATGGCCCGGCCCCGAGAGGGCGATGGTGATCGGTGCCATTAACACCGGGAACAGCTAAGTCTAATTAAGATTGCTGTCCGGGATTCAGTTCAACCTGGTTATAAACGCGTCCTAGGTCCTTTCAATCTTCGATTGACCTCAGTGCAATATACCATCTGACCGTTAGGCCCCTATCCGAGGGCGCTGGAAAAGGTTCCTTCGTTGTGCAACGCTTCTCGACAAGGGGTTCAGTTTTTCCCCGCGTCCTCATTTTTACCGCAGAGGCGATCATTATGGATGGTGGTGGTGAATGGGTTGACGGGGCTTATGAATGTGAATGGTCGGATGTGAAATGCCAAGATGGGAAAGTATTTATTTCTAGCCTTTCATTGAAAACCCAAGATGAAAATAACCACTTCGCGCGCGCGCGGAGAGAGAGAGAGAGAGAGAGAGAAACTCGTTTTCATAAAAAGTAAAGGACGATTTGATTTGTTACTACTTCACAACTGCAAAAAAAAAAAAAAAAAAAAAAGCAAAAAAGAATGATAACTTCTAGCGTTACATAGAACCTGCATCTTAGATATTAGGGCACGTTTTCCATAAAAAATGATAAATTTCAATCAACTATCAGAAATATATGAAAACGTTGTCACAGGAAAATCATCCCCCTTAAAATACATTCATTAGTAATAACAATAAATTTTTCAAAAGGTAAAACCCGAAGAAAATGTCATTTGGCTTTAATCTGATGAAAATATGTTCTAATTTTGAACCAAGATATTCATCACAGATTCCCCCTCTCCTTGAAGCATATTATACAGATACATAAGTGAAAGTGATATTATTTTTGCATTTATTTTCATTTGCACATCACCTTCTGACATCAGAAAGTGTCCATCCCCGTAACGTTCGTTTAGTGTCACATTTACATCAGTAAAATAAGAGGCATTTGACTTTTTGTTAAGGTCGCATTCACCTGAAATCGTGAATTCCTGACCCATTGTGATCTTAGAAAGCCCGATTCAAAAGTGTATCTTTTCAAACCCAGCTCTCTAATTACAACACGATGGAACCAAAATTTATTAGACTCATTCGAGGATTTAGTGCAGTCTTGTCTCAATTTTATTTCTCCGCAATTCGTTTATAAAACATGAAGATTTGAAGAGTGAAAGTTCATGAAGGGGACTGGTTGGTTCGTTCGTTTAGATTACACCGGGCTTATGCCAGCACGCGCTGTTACCCAAAGAGGTTGCTAAGATGTGAAGGGAGTAAGCGGGCCCAGTATGAACCTGCTCTGGGGTTTTCTTGAGAAATTCATAATATAATACCTATCTTAATGACCCTGGGAAAAACACTGCCATTCAATTCTTTTTCATTTTTACTTGTCTATTATGCGCGGGTTAATTGCGCATAATTGCATCGGAAAATTGAAAAGTTTTCCCTTCCCAAACGAAAGCTACGTAGTGAGAACCTGCGGTTGGAGACGTTCCACCAAACCCGTTCATTATTATCGTGATGGTGATAACCGCTCGACACTTCGGCTACCGAGGGTCTAGTAACTAGCTGTCACAATTTTTTTCTCTTCATTCCATAAACTCTCACACACAATTCTATACTCACACACACACACACACACACACACACACGTACAGCACACCACACACACACACTATATATATATATATATATATATATATATATATATATATATATATATATATATATATATATATATATATATACACGTCACATAAAAGCAAAAGCACTAGATCTGTCATCTCACCTGCATCAGTAATATCAAAATCGAAATTTTCAGTTCCCCCGATTTTTTATCGACCATACTTCACATGATTATCCTCCATGTAAAAAACAATTACTTTCCGCCTCTGTGAGCAGGTAACCAAAAAACAACTGCATTAACAAATTTCTTAATGTGTCCTAATAACTCGAACTGTCAGTCACGGTAATATTATTAACTAGAAAACCTCATACTTTACCGAGTTTACTAACTAACAGATGTTACGCCACGCTAGACTACACAAATGGTTCGGAAACTAATTTCGTGACAAACTCATTTGAATAAAGAAAGCAAATTCTTCTTCTAGCACCAGTTTTCCCTGATGATATATATATATATATATATCTATATATATATATATATATATATATATATTATATATGTATATATATATATATATATATATATATATGCACACACACACACATATGTATGCGTGTAATATTCTTCCAAATTCATCAAAGAATTCTTTTCCTGTTGATGTTAATTTTGATATTTTAAAAAATGATTTCCTTCGATAGGAGGTTTAATTCCTTATTCCCTACTTGTTTTTGTTTGTTTCGGGTCTGGGGTTCACAAAAGCATTGGGATACCCGTCCCTATGGCCTCTGCTATATATGAAAAAAAAAAAAAGATACACATAAGAAAAATGCAATAAAAAAAATCATTTCTCAGAAAAAAATGAACGCCAGCATCCACTGTTTCCCCACGGACGCCCAATAAGGATTTACAGGTTGTTAAGCCTTTAAGACGCAAGACCGGATTCCTTCTTCTAGCTTAAACGATCCCAGTCTTTCTCTTCTCAAGCACAAGGTGTGTTTAAAAAAAATTCCCAGTAACTCCCGAGGGTAATATCTTAAGAGCCTGCGATTCAACTGGCGATATTTTCATCCAACGGCTGCAGGACCGAAATCTTTCGATGCATATATTTTCTCGAAACAAATTCATCACGAGTTTAGTAAGTTCTCTCTAGAGTCTTCATGAACACATTTCGGAAAACGTTCGCCTTCGAAAAAACGTTCTGCACTTTACTCCAGAGGACGTTATCGACAGATTAGTCATTTAATCTTAACGGCAAGCACTTTGCATATTCCACGAGAAACACTGGCATCATAAAAAAAAAAAAAAAAAAAAAAAAAGGTGTCGTGGAAAAAAATACACCTCCAAATGCAGCCGAGGGCCATTTATATCCCAGATCATATCAGGGAGGGTGTACCCAAACTATCTGATCGAACTTGATGACTTTTAAATAAGATCAATAGACTGATGATGTAATGACCAATAAAATCAAATTTTACAGGTTCGAGGCGACTATCGACGCTTCGGCGTCGTCGGCGAAGCCCTGTGATCGTAAAATGATTTTACTTTTGCCCGGAGTATTTCGCGTTTTTATGGAAGAGGAAGAAAACAGTACTGGACGCACAAAAGAAAACAGAAAAAAATTATTCACTATATTTCGCGCTGACCGCGCGTATGAAAACTAATGAATATATAGTATATATATTATATCTGCACATGATGCGCAAACAAAAACAGATAAATACTTCCAAGAATACTCCACGTTTTTATACACAGCGTAACGGGTAACTATACAATGTTTGTTAAGCGAATAACTAAGCCACAAGTATTATTGCAATGATAACTGTTGCCCATGTCATAAAATAGGCTCAAAATATATCATAATGGAAAAAAAAGAAGAGAGAGAGAGAGAGAGAGAGAGAGAGAGAGAGAGAGAGAGAGAGAGAGAGAGAGAGGTTTGGCTACAACAGCAAAAACATTGTCAATTCGTATAGACATCATCGACGTGAACCAAAAACCTTCCAAACGATCGTTACGTTGATTAATGAGCCTCATTTTCTCCGATGATCTAGCGTCCAAATTTCTGCAACCCATCACTTTTTTTTTTTTTTTTTTTTTTTTTTGCTCAACGTGAACGATGAGTTGTAGAGCACTTCAGGCTTTCGACACTGGTGCAGGGAATGCGTATAAAAAAATATAATAAAATAAGTACAAAATCGAAGCTCGTTTTCAGTTGATTTCGGACTTTCATCATGAAAACCCATTAAAAATATTTTTTATTTCATTTTTTCTTTTCTTAGTTGCATAACAACTATTCCACTTTTTAGATTAGTGAACAGAGTTTGCTATACTGACTGCCATGATGATATCTTATTTTGAAAAAATTATTATTTTTTGCGTTCAACGGAAAACATCTCTAACATTTCTGTTAAAATCTTAACTTTTAAGGAAATGGGTACCAAAGGCATATTGGAGAAGAGAAAATGACTAAGCTACGAAATTCGCTATGTAATATAGGAAGCCATTACTAAACAATACTTATTGACTCACTAATTATTTTTGTACATAAATCATTGTCTTTTACCTTTTAAAAACTACGAAAATGAGATATTCTGAAATTTCAGCAGCAAAGCAAAGAGAACTATACAAAGCGCAATTACATTATAGAGAGAAAAAACTAAAAGAATTGAAATTATCCCGCCTACAAGAACCTAGCTTTAGATCGGGAGCCGTGGCGCAGTATAATAAAAACAAATAAAAGCAACTGAGTACATCAAAGCAGTCGAGTTATTAAAATCAACAGAGGAAATAAAAAAACAGCATTTATTAAATATGAGAAGGTAAATTAAAACAACAGGGCAAGCAAAAGGAGACAGGTAATATAAAAGCAGCCGAGTAAATAAAGGCAAGAGCAAATACAAGCAAAAAAGGTAAATAAAGCAACTGGGTACACAAACCGTCAGCAGTCGGGATCCCTTTGTAAAATTGCTTGAAGGAGGCAACGCTGGGAGATTGCAGGGTCAAGTGGATGCCAAGCTTTATGACTGCAGGAAGCAAAACACACACACACACACACAAACACTTGCCTAAAATTATTCGCTGCATTTTGAAGGCTGCACTTGGCAATAGAGAAGAAAAGAAAACAAGTCTTTTTTACTTTTCACTTGAAATTGAATTGACTTTTATTTCATTATTTATAACCTATAATAAAATACGATACGAAATCCTCTTATCTCTTACCTTCTCTTAGAAATTATCCAAATCATTTGACTACTTATTACCCGTAAACCCTAATACATTATAAAATTCAAAACTTTTCGACATTTGTAAATTGAGATAGAGTTCGTCCCACTGACTCATAAAAATATTAAAACACAAGCACGAATTCTTTAAAAAAAATGACAAAAAACTTTCCAAAACACATCGCACAATATTCCACGTTGACCTCATAAGCCGTACTGAATTAATGGACTCATCCTGTACCTTCACCACAACATTAATCTCGTCGATAAGTTACGATAAAATCCTTCTGCTCTGAGGGATGAGCACGAGGGAAAGCCAGACTTATCGTTGGGATTGAGAGAGAGAGAGAGAGAGAGAGAGAGAGAGAGAGAGAGAGAGAGAGAGAGAGAGAGAGAGATCCATGAATCACACGCACGGAAAAATTGCAAGACGCAAAAGTATTCTAAAAGTGATGAAGTTGGACAGTATAGTGACTATGTACTTACACTTTTCAATGTGTTTGGAATTTTCTTTTATATGAAGCTAGCCTTGTGCCAGCGCGTGCCCTTACAGTTGTGGTAGGGCATTAAAGAGTAAAAGAGGCCTGGCATGGACGTCTGGACTCACTCAGTACGACAAGAACATAGTAAAGGAAATTAGAGATTAGCTTTAATTTTTGCATTTCTGATGATATCGTAAAACATTTTTGTGTGTGTGTGTGTGAGAGAGAGAGAGAGAGAGAGAGAGAGAGAGAGAGAGAGAGAGAGAGAGAGAGAAATAACGTGGTGAAAATATTATGACGAGGGCGGCTAGATGCAAGATGAAACTAAAGGGCTCATGATGGCAGGTGAGTGAAGGGTGATTTTGGTTGGTGGATGATGTGGGATAGGGTGAATGAGAGGGTGATACTGGATGATGAAGGGTGAGGGATGGGGGTGGGTGGATGGGGTGGTGCATGGAAGGCGTGAATGAATTACCATAACCCCTAAGAGTGGCATTACGAGGAAATCAGCCTCGGACGCCCATTATGTGCACCATCCCCATGACAGGCTATCATTTGCTAGTTATAGTCTTTCGCCGAAACACGCAATCTGCACTTCAACCCTTTCTCTCTTTCCCTCTCACTCTCTCTTTCAGGCATTCCCACTTTTTCTCTTTCTTTTTACCTTTCCCTAACCTTCTAACGTTTTTCGTATTATTCGACAGC
>NC_061092.1:17833717-17848717 GCF_015104395.2 Macrobrachium nipponense
AGAGGCCAGACTTTATTGGCAGGATTTTTAACCTGCTTTACAAGATTTAGGTTAATATCGAGAATTTAGAACCTGAATTCTACACCCATCGTCCTACCTTTTAACTTAATTTCTTTTATGCTAATATTTGTAAACTCTCAGTTAATTTTACGAAGGAATAGCTTTATTCACTCGTTAAAATAAAAAATGTACAGAAAATTAGTCTACGAGCTTTGTATTTGAGAAATTGGATCCAGTAAACATCTTAGAAAAACAAAACCTTTATACTGCGGTTCAAAATCTGTTTCACTATCAAGTAACCTGCAATGAAAATTGCAAATTCCCATGCAATATGGTAACCGCTGTGTCTCTAAACCTCAAAATTCATGAATCAGAAAAATCTGTGTTCCCCAAAATCACAGTATCAACGCAGGGCGATTTCATTAACATAAAATGTCAGTCCTTTCGAAGGATTTGTAGGAACTAACATAAAATGTCAGTCCTTTCGAAGGACTCGTAGGAACTAACATAAAACGTTAGTCCTTTCGAAGTACTTGTAGGAACTAATATAAAATGCCAGGCCTTTCGAAGGACTCGTAGGAACTTCATGAAACGTTCTGCATTGAACCCCGTCAAAAATGTTTTAAGATCCCCCTTGGGTTCAAATGACGGACAAGCTCCGCGGCAGAAACAGAGACCAAGGAGCGATGCCGGTTAGCGGCGAGACCAAAGGATTATATACGATTACTCATCACAACCTGCAAGGAGAAAACAGAGGAGCCTAAATGAATGAAGAGGTTTCGGCACGGGCGTGTTGAATTAGGAACGGGATGGCCTCCTGCTGTGTCCGGTCTGTAACAGAGTGTAACCGAATTTAGGTAGAACCGGACTTCAGACATTTCATACATTTTGGGAGTCTTATAAGAAACCAAAGTTCACAGAGATGTAGGACTAAAAACTTTTTATAATATTATAAAAATTATACGAAATCGTCATATTATAATGTTATAATAACTCAAGCCTGGGATTTTGTAACTGTAAAATATTTCCATTAAAAAAAAATGAAGGCAAAAGATGCGTTTCATCTCAATCCCGGTAAACAACGTAGTGGAATTTGTAAATGATTTTTGCGTCTTACGACCAGGTGAACACCACTGACGCAGAGGACAAATCCAGAAATGCTTCGATGATTTTTATCTTTTATTACAGTATTAGTCGTCCACATACCATGAATTGCTACTAGTAAACAGTGAAAGTTTTTAACTCTCACTTCAAAAAAAGTTTACATTCCAGTAAGTAACCCAAGAAACGAAGAAAAGACCAATCTCCGAAGACTTTGGAAAAGACAGCCTCCTCGGGAGAGTAGCTACAAGGAAGACCACACGACTAGACTGCTGAGCGGCAATGGGTCACAGTGAGGCTTGTTACCAAACAGAATCAGTGAGCGTGTGAGTGAGAATGGGAGCACTTGGCAATCAAGCCAATTTCTCCACTCCTCCTCGCACGTCTGAATCGTAAATTTCCACGAGAGAGCCCCGTGTACGTCATGACAGACAACTGAAGGTCTCCCCCCAGCGAATGGGCGGGATGCCGCAACCGGGCGTAGGGAGAGGTGTTTTGTGGGTGGCGGGGGCGTAAGTGAAGACACTCTCTCTCTCTCTCTCTCTCTCTCGTACAGTCCGCCTCCCCTTTGTCCACTTTTCACCGACCGCATCGTTAGGGATTTTATTAGGCATAAATCCCCGGGATCGTAAATGCTGCCGTGTGCATGGGGCCTCGGACACGATCTGCAGAGAGAGAGAGAGAGAGAGAGAGAGAGAGAGAGAGAGAGAGAGAGAGAGAGAGAGAGAGAGAGTACTGCGACTATAATATCAAATCACGACATGAGTCACGCGGAACAGAAGGATGGAATAAAGACAGATAATCTGATAGGAGACAGTGCGATGCATTGCAAGCCACAATATGGGTGGCAAAGAAACTGAATACGCAATAATAGAGAGAGAGAGAGAGAGAGAGAGAGAGAGAGAGAGAGAGAGAGAGAGAGCGGTGCAAACATCTAAAATACTGAAAACACAGAGCAGAAGACATTAAAATGCTTTGTGAAATAACACTACGGTGAGGATTCTTCGACAGAAGATACTGTAATGGTGGCAGATCAACAATCAATTAGCTTGTGACAGATCATAATCTGAATTTCAAAATGCTTCTTTCTGATTCGTAACTCTTTTTCAATGTCGCATCTTCACGAACGCAACCATATGGACAATTTCTTAAAAGAATTTGAGTGATGTCGGTCGTGGATCAAAATGAATTTATCAGAGTCCTCTGCACGAACACAACCATAAGGACAAGACTAAGAGAAACCAGAAGCTTCGTCAAATACAATCAATGCAAGAGAGATCTGACAGGTAAGGAATGCTGTAAATCACTGAAGACCACCTACGTATACACCGTGCAGCTTGCTATACACTGCTCTTCACTTCGAGCACGCCCCATGCAGCTCGTCCGTTTGATTTTTTCCTCTTTAACCCACTTTAAGTCGTCGTCGCTTTTACCGTCGCTGGATGGATGCCTCCGACGCCCTTCCAGACTTTCATTCCTGTGTCGCTCGCTGCTCCCTGACATCACTCCTATCTCTCTCTCTCTCTCTCTCTCTCTCTCTCTCTCTCTCTCTCTCGCTGCTAATAAAACAACCTGTTGTCAGTTTCCTTCTCCTGCCCTTTTCACCTTTCGAGTCTCTCACACCCAACCCCTGTCTGCTTCTCCCACACCCCATCCCACACCCCCATCCCACCACCCACCCACCCCAAAAACAGAACCAAAGGGGCCGTTTTCTCCGTAATGGCGGCAAAAACACCCAAAAAACAGCAGCCCCCTTCTTCGGCTACACGGGTTCCCTTTTCCTGCGGGCGTGGGGGGCCGGAGACCGAACTACTATCAGATGCCCAGGATGCCCAGCTCAGAAATGCTTCGCTTCCTCGAGCAAGAAAATATTGGAAAAGGGAGCAGAGTGGAGAGAGAGAGAGAGAGAGAGAGAGAGAGAGAGAGAGAGAGAGAGAGAGAGAGAATGCCTCGTAGGTTTCTCCCGGGCCCTATGTCCATGTCCAGGTATTTATCAACATCTTCGACAATATTGGTTAATGTTCGGCCGCGTGAGACATTCATTTTCTGACGGTTTTATCTCAAAATGGAGAAGGATCGCTACTCGTATACTCATTTGCAATTTAAATAAAAAAGGGGGGAATTCATATTCACTTGGCGTAAATGTACTAGAGAAACAAAGGCAGATAAACGAGAAGAAAATGAGAAAAGTATGAATGGAGAGTATAAAAAATGATTCTATTTTAGTTATAACTTATGTTCAAATATATTACGAAAGCACAGAGTTCAAGAAATAAAAACTTGAAATAAAATAAAAACTTGAAATAATCAAATACTTTAATGTTTGTTTAGAATAAAAATCTATTATAGTTAGAAGGTATTTAGAACGGCCTCGACCACTAGCTGGCTCTAACGCTCTATTATCCGTCTGATAAATGACTCTTGAGTGTAAGCGCCAATGCATTCAAGCACGCTCTATTAAATTGGCTGGAAGATAATAAGAATACCAAAAAAAATAAATTAAAAAAAAAATGTTATCTGCTTTAATCTGCTTGTCGCATTCAGACCAATATATCAAACAGAAAATGAGAATTGGAAAATCCTCGAACATTGCTTTCGATAAAAAGACTTGTGCAAGAACTTCGTGTCAGCCCGGCCACGTAGCTCTTAGAAAACACCGGCGCTGCAAAGTAAACACCGACATCCACACCTTTACGTCCGCAGCCGCCATGTTACCACCGCATAAATAAATTGAATCACGATCGCTATCTGTCCGTTATAAAAGACATCCGCCTACATCCACCTACAGCCCCTTTCACATGAGCTGTCATCCGAAGAATCATCCTGGAGGAATCCGGTTGGATATCTGGCCGGGCAGAGGTTTCATGTATGGGTGTCGCCTCTATAAAATGCTGGACTAATTATTTCTCAACCAATCAATGGGTGAGAGACACTAAAACTCGGTATCTACGGAGACAATCTCACGAGTAAATTACTCATTGTGAGTGGCTCTAATCCCTTATTGTAGTGTTAGGGATTTTATATGGTTAAGGCGTGTGTGAATACACGAGTAAGCTTTTTAGGTAATAATCAAAACGAGTAGACAAAAGCAATAAAAAACTGGTGAAAGTAATTAAAACCCTCATCTCTCTCTCTCTCTCTCTCTCTCTCTCTGTCTCTGTCTGTGTGTGTGTGTGTGTGTGTGTGTGTGTGTGTGTGTGTGTAATAATCAAAAACGTCCTTTTTATGCATATCTTTTTCCATGTAATATGCAAATGGAAGAGAAAAACAATAAATTTCGGATTATAAGATTATAAGCGAATCTCTCTCTCTCTCTCTCTCTCTCTCTCTCTCTCTCTCTCTCTCTCTCTCTACACACACAGATTATATATATATATATATATTATATATATATAAAATTATATTTTCTATATATATATATATATGTATATATATATCATATATATATATTATATATATATAATATTACACAAAATACGCCTATGATGTAATAGTCAAAAGGAAGATATAAAAATATAAAATAAATATCCGATTATACGAGAAACTCTCTCTCTCTCTCTCTCTCTCTCTCTCTCTCTCCTCTTCTATTTTGCAACCCGAGGTCTCGAAGAGTTTCGGGGTGACGACAAGAGCGGCAACCTCAACTCGACAATTATTCCCAAAATAATCCGCCGGCGAACCGCAACTGTAGATTGATTGGTGTAGGGAACGCGAGAATGGAATGGAAGCGGGCGCTCCCAAGTGAGAGAAAATGAGGCAGGAGGAAAAGGAAAAAAAAAAAAAAGAGTGAGGGGTTTTTAACGCAGGGTAGAGAGGGTATGGAGTATGGGTAATGGCGTGTCATTTCCTCGAGGGTTTTCTCTCTCTCTCTCTCTCTCTCGGTTTCTCTTCTTTCGTCCCATCACTCACTCCAACTATTTGCTTCTTTTTGCTTTTTAAAAGTAATTTTTCTCCGCGAGAAATAGGTTTCGTCGTTACGAGTTTTGGAAATGAGAATGTTTCACAATTATGCTCAACTGTTTTTTTTATTTTTGAAATCGGTATTTACGTATCTTTTAACAGCCAATTACACTACGAATGCATGCGAAACTTATCTACGAATGTGGCAGTCGTGAATAATTGATTGATATGGCAAAATTGCACTAAAATTTGGACAACCTACAAGTATTTAAGGATGTTTAATGTAATGCAATAATAAGTAAAACAATTGAACTGTAATAATAATAATAATAATAATTAATAATAATAATAATAATAATAATAATATAATAATAATCCCAGGCAGCCAATCGTAAATCGACCACGCATCTGACCACGCCTACCCCAACTATAATAATAATAATAATAATAATAATAATAATAATAATAATAATAATAATAATAATAATAATAATAATAATAATAATAATAATAATTACATTTTCAACTTGTATGAGAGGTATTAAAGCAATATCATGAGTTGACGCTGTCCTGATTGAAAAAGTATCACAAGATCCTTACGAGTAAAGAATTCTTTGATATGAACCACCTAATCGTTAACGAGTGGCCAGTGGCAGTAAACCAATTAGCATTGGTGTATATTCAGCTTTTTTTTGTGTGTGTGACTTTCATCAACAGGCTTGCCTTATTTTCATATCTAATCAGTTACCTATGGATAATTCCCCTTTGATATATGCCGTTAATTTGAAGCCCTTTCTTTTTCAATGCAGTCTGATATCCGCCAGTAAATCAAACCATGAGGAATTTATAAAGACGTTAATTTTTGGAAATTAGCTTCAACAATAATCACTAAGAAGCATAAAAAATTAATGTATGGTCAGAGGAGGCAGTGAACAATTTTTACTGGACATTTAAGGTCTTCTCTTCAATGCACTATCAAAACGATTTATGGTTAAGTTTCGATGGCAAGAAAGGCTACTTAGTAAAGTAAAAATATTTGCTACATTTTCGACATACACGCACTGGAATTTTAGTGGATATTTAATCTTTTACACTAAAAGTCACAAAGTATAAATAATGAAGAATTCAACATCAACTTTCAACCACCCTGTTACCTGAAACCTGATCAAAAAGCGTTCCGATTAATAAAATTATATATAAAAAACTCAATTCGGTAAGAAGAGTACCGCGATATTAATCTCGAGTCTAGGGCCGATTATTCATGAACGCAGTCCCCTTTTTGTAGGGGTCATTTTGCGCCAATTATCACCGAAGGAATTCAGCAGGTCTGGGATTAAAAGCGACGCGTCAAGGTGTTCGTTTTTCTTGGGCTCCGCGACGAACACCCCCCCACCCGCCCCTCCGGCCCCGCCACCATAAAAGTCCCTCCTCCTTCCCCCTACTCCCTTACAATACCTCCCCGGTCATGTCTGACTGCATGTGGTCAGTCTTGAAGGGATGATGATCTTGTCGTTCGCAGCTATACGTTCTTTACTCAGGTGCATTTTGTAAGCGCCGTTGACCTCAAAAATTCGTTGCAGTCGCTGATCTTGCACAAAAGCTCTGGAGTATATCTATCACGAGTCAGGAAAATCTTACGGAATTTAAGAAGGTAAACGTAATGATTCCCTTTCCATGACCTGCAACGACATCGCCTCTCCGACTGGAAGCACGAGGAGCAGGAGAACTGAAACATCATGCTGTTAGGAAAAATGAAGTGAGGTCGCTCGCAAGACAATGACGTAAGATATACAGATGCTTAATGAACACAGCTGGATACTTTCCGAGGAAAGGAAAAAACAGAGCTATTCTGCCCCAGCGCTCGGGTATAAAGATGGCACCACGTAGGGTGTAGGGCAATAAAAAGGAACCCGTTCTACGCGTTGCGATATTCTACCGGGTCTCACGACCGTAGATTTCTCAGGTAGGCTTTTCTCTAAGAATGAAACATCTCCAATTAGGGTTCCGTTCTCAATTCTCAACAGGGCTGGATGTCATTATTGCATGATTCCCGAGTACGACTGTAAATTAAGAATTAATTCTCGATAAACTACTACTCCATAAATCCAGATTTTAACAAAATAACTGGTCCACCTAAAAGGAATCCCTATTTAGCTACCGACGCTATTCTACGTGACATTTAAAAGAGAAAGGTTAAGAGGGAAGCGCTTCAACTTTAACATATTAAGCTGTTAAACACACGCGAAGTAGAAATCATCGTCAAGAGGGAAAGGAGGGGAGGGGGGTGGTGGTGAGAGAAGTTGGGAAGGGAGGGGAGAATAACACGAAAAATTATACAAACGGGGCTTTCTACATCCGGTAGTTTCAGTGAAAATAGTTCCGCGTGTCGATCATTTGATCTTCTTCCAGGTTACTTTGCGCATTACAATGCAGCGCTAACCATAACAGATCTTTCCTATTGTGCTCACGATTTCTTACGAAATGACGATAAATGAAGAAGACCATTTCCAATAAGTCAAACTGGCTCGGGAAGGAATAGCAAATCTTTCGTCAGGAAGGAATCGCAAATCTTTCGTCAGGAAGGAATCTCAAATCTTTCGTCAGGAAGAAATCGCAAATCTTTCGTCAGGAAGGAATCGCAAATCTTTCGTCAGGAAGGAATCACAAATCTTTCGTCAGGAAGGAATCGCAAACCTTTCGGCAGGAAGAAATCGCAAACCTTTCGTCAGGAAGGAATCGCAAATCTTTCGTCAGGAAGAAATCGCAAATCTTTCTACCTCCCCAAATCTTTGTATCGATTTACAACCACGCCAACCGGTACTCAAGTCGAGGGGTTTCGTAAAACATTAACATGGAAAATCCATTTCTATTATCCCATTAGGGAAGTTAATAAGAGAGATGCATCATTCCAATGACTATAATCGCCAGATGAACACCGGTTTGGAAACGGCGCTTTTCGGGGATTCGATTGTAAAATTCACGAGACAATTTGACGCTGATTACCGTTTTGCCTCGTGTCAAGATCAATTAATATGTATTATGTGGTCGAATCGTCGTCCTGATGTTTCGTTTTCGTTTGTACTGGAGTTAATTGTCCGTCTCAATGATGATGAAAGACGCAAAGACGTAGTGCAAAGACGTAGTGTGGATTTTTGAGCTGGTGTATGAAAAAGGAGTTCATTCTTATAGACGTCTGACTTGATAAAGATGTTTGCAATACATATTTTACAACGAGCGACGACGTATATACATACGCAAGTACACTCACACACAGGTTCAGTTACGAGTTGAGAGAGAGAGAGAGAGAGAGAGAGAGAGAGAGAGAGAGAGAGAGAGAGAGAGAGAGAGAGTCCCTGAAGTGTCTGCAATGAATGATTACTCTGCATTTTTTAAGAGCATCTCCTAAATCTGAAACGAGACTTTAATGCCTGATTCTAGTGACGACTAAAATCAACAAGGAACTGCTAAGGAAGAGAGAGAGAGAGAGAGAGAGAGAGAGAGAGAGAGAGAGAGAGAGAGAGATTCACATTTAACAAGGTATGGAGGAACCCTTAACGAGTCTAAAAAGACCGCCGGAGATTTTTTCCCGTAACTGATCCGGTCGCTTGATATCCAACCATCCCAATTGGTCCAACAACTGGTTCTGAACCATAGAGCTCCGCTAAACTAATCAGTGCCAGCCATCTCTAACCTCAATGTTTATATCGTTTAAAACCTGACGTTTAATGCTACAAGTCAATTTCGATGTCAGGGCCACGAGATGAGTATTCAATAACACCAAAGGGACTGCAACGGCTTCGCTGACAACCAACGAGCCAAACCAAAAGGTTAAGAGATACGTAACCTTTCCGAATCATGACTAGTTTAATATTGTTCGTCTCATTTTCTTAACTTATATACGTTCCACTTTATAATAAATATAATAGAATAGAAGAAATCTTGTTGAAAAAGGCAAAATTTTAAGTATCTTGGGTAAGTAAAACTGTCTCAAAAATTATAGATTACAACTTGGCTCATGGGTTATAAAAGCCCTATGCCTCCTTCCTTATATATATATATATAATATAATATAGTATATATATATATATATATAGTATATATAATATATATATAATATATATATAATATATATATTATATATATATGATATATACATATCATATATATACATATATAAGAAACATTTTACTTTCGCTTACCCTCGAGAGAAAAAAAATCAATTAGTATTCCTTCATACGCAGCGAGTTTCCCAGTGTCTATTAGTGTTCCTTATTAAGTCATTTTCCTGTCAGGACTCTGGGACCTCGCTGTGTTATGAGTTAGCTTTGCAGTGACTTCTAATATGCTACGAGATTTGAGCCTCCGTTCCCCTGAGAGCTGGGGTGATATGCAATTACCCACAAACTGCCTAATTCCCCGTAATGACTGAAGACTTCCGCGAACATCCCGGTTCGAGAGAGAGCACCCTGAAGCCCCGTTTAGCATCGGGGCTTCATCAGCGCTAACGACTTCATTATTTCCTAATTATGAAAAATCTCCCGAACCATCTAACGAAAGGGGTGTGGGAAAATAAGAAAGAATGATAGAAAAAGGAGTATTTTCATGGAAGTGAGTGAATTTACAAGTGATAACGCAATACGTGTTACTCTTCTTATATTTTTCGAGTTGTCTTAATTTTTTTTTTATTGCATAAGTGTATTTCTGCTCAAGTCTTCGGTTGGTGTCTGTTTAGGAAAAAAGGGTTGGTAAGATATTATAAAATGATTTCTAATAACAGTGGATCATGTTGGCTTATATATATATATATATATATATATATATATATATATATATCTATATATATATATATATAATACGTACATAAATACTATATATATATAATATGAAATATATAACAATATATATAATATACACATACACACACACACACACACACACACACACACACACACATATATATATATATATATATATATATATATATATATATATATATATATATATATATATATTTATATATTTAGAGAGAGAGAGAGAGAGAGAGAGAGAGAGAGCTAATCAAGCAGCTCACTCAAAGAATAAAGCTATTATTGGAAAATTAAGTCCTCAGCGGTATGTATGCGGTCTCCAGTTTTCCATTCAAGATCACGAGAAAGTGATGACATCAAATAAAGATGTCATTGCTACCTCATCCTCAACGAACACTCCATTATTAAGACCGCGGGCTTGCATTCGAAGGTGATGCCAAAACCGACTTCAAGAAAGACAAAGGTTTAAAAGAAAACTGAATAGTACATACATAGTACTGATCAAGCAGTCTGGCTGACGTAGGCCACCCGGGAACCTACTTTATTCTAATTCCTTCGGCACCCTTGGAGGCCAGTCGGTTCGACCGGGCCCTTGCACTTTCTCACCACAAGGAAAAACACATTGGCGCTGATCACGGAGGCGTAAATAGACTTCGAGTGTGGTTCAGCCGTTTCTGAATTCGCCTCTCAACACCATTTTTGACCAGATTAGAATTAAGATAGTGTCCACTTATGAGGCAAGTGAATAGGTGCAAACATAAACATCATCTTTGTGCAATAGGGTTCCAACTGGGATACACAAATAAAATCTCTATTGAACATGAATTTTGAAGGGCTCGTTGTAAAAAAAAGTATTCGTTAAAAGTCGTTTATTCTCAACAAACCATTCGTTCAACATGTTCCCATGACCAACGAACTTGAAAATTTCTTAATAAGACTCAAGTCTATGCTTTGAGAGAGAGAGAGAGAGAGAGAGAGAGAGCTGTTTCTCCCATGGGACCAAATATGCAACAACCAATCACACCAAAGCCACTATGAATGCCACTCTCCCTCATCCAACTGTGAAGGGTGTTGGGGAAGGAATATCGAATCTTGTTCCCCCTTGTCTTTAAAGGTCATTTTTCCATTTGCATTTTCGCCGGTGCTGGAAACTGCGAAGTACCGCGGGCTACGGCATCATATTTAAGACACTTTTACGACGACGTGAGATGACCAAGACCCAGGGAGAGAATTGGATAAAGGGTATTCCGTCTCCCACTATCACAAGGCAGATAACGACCGCGGCCTCACCTTCCATCTCCTTATCTCTCTCGTTCAGTTAAGTGAAAAGACAATTAAATGGAAAGTTCAACCGTGGCCGATATCTATTTTCTTTTTTTTTCTCTTTCTCTCTCTCACTCTCTATCTCTTGTCTTTTGCAACTATTCTTCCATCTTGGCAACTTTTTTTTTTTTCGTCTTCTCTTTTGGTATAACATAAAATTGTCCATTTAAATTTACTCCAGGCCCCATGCATGGCCATTCGAGATAAGATTCGACCGGTCGGAGATAAAGTCGAAGAATTTTATGTCCCAACGGAAAGATGAAAGAAATTCAAAGCCTTCTTCATTTAGGTTCGATAAATCTGTCATAGATTTATTTCACTGTATGTCAGGTGTGGGAAATCTATTATTCCATCTGCGTTATCGGCTTTACCGTCTTTCAGTGGGATCTAATGATCCATAAAGATAAATTAAAACCAATTACTTTGTTGAAATATTAATTTAGTTTTTCAGTCAGTGAATTTATACTAAGATTTTAAATGTTGCTTCTTAGACTCTGTCTATAATATTTTCTCTCTCTCTCTCTCTCTCTCTCTCTCTCTCTCTCTCTCTCTCTCTCTCTCATTTTCTCAATTTGTGCCAGAACAAGATCCCCACCGCCGATCTCAATCACCCTAAATCATTCGAACCAATTTATCACATCCAAACGGACTCCACTATCATTCCAAAATCAAATTCGGTATATCCCCTAAAAAGAAAAATCGGCAAAATCATTTGCCAGATCGTTCAGATGCAAAATTTACAATCGAATCCAAGAAGGGAATAAATCCTACGAGTCTATTCTTCTGCGGTGCCGACATTTCCGAATTTGATAGTCTAAAGCCACTGAGAGATTACATATTTAGGAGCCAAGTCCAACACCTCATAAACACCATTAACCGGATTTATAAACGCCTGTCCGCACACTCCGCCCCTGATTTACAGTCGCGAGATTTAATATTTAACATTACCAGCGCCATTTACTGATCTCTAAAATACGATAATGGCGTTCCGAGTATCTTCGTCTACAACGCACAATGGTGCGATAAATTCCGCAGCAAATCAAAATATCGGTGCCATCACCCGCGGGGTTTCAAGTCTTGCTAGATTTATTTTCAAGTGTATCTAGATGCTAGTCCCCACGAGCTCTCATATTTGTAATATATGTCTAATTTTAAGTGTTTTGATTTGACACACTGTATTTATAAGGACGCAAGTCTTTAGGGTCTGCATGTAGGAATCAGCAGCTTGGCTTTTATTAGAGCGTAAATAACATGGGCTCGACAACGACAGCCTGGAATTATTTGTGAATATAGGTTTCGAATTTTAAATAGACATTTATAAAAAGTATTAATTATTATTACTATTACCTAAGATTCCACAAATTCCTCTGCTGTAGTATTCAGAATCACATACAGTGAGATACTATAAGAAAAGCAACCTCATCAAGTCATCTCAAATTCTTTCTCTTTCTATTTTTTGGCAGCATTTCGAATGATGTACTTAGAGTATAGCTCACAATTCTTCAATTCTAATTTTATATTAGCAGTGCACAAGAGGATACCAAACTGAATAGCAGTAAGCATTTCAAATTCCAATAAGCTTTCTATGTTTTTCGCTGTGTTCACAATTGTACACATGCAAAATTAAAAAAAAATCATGACCCCAAGAAAAAGAACATTCACACCTCCTGAATTATTAATTTAGTATTGATGGGGAAAAAAATCTCAAAATTCTCGCACTGCTCAAAACCTCCAGCTAATAACGGTGGACAAACGAGCCTCATGATGAATGAATGGGCCGTTGTCACTCGTGAACTCATCCTGATCCTACATAATCACAGTCTCCTTTCACTCCCCTTCCAAGTAAGGAAAGGTTGAATGGATGGTCTACCTGTTGTTGGCTCTTTCATAATTCAACTCCCACTAAAACCGCACCTTTCTCAGGTTTCCAAAATTGCAGAGAACATAAACCGTCGATACTTGATGTTTTCTCTCTCTCTCTCTCTCTCTTTTTTTTTTTTTTTTTTTAGGTAATGGAAGGTTTTCTTTTCTTTTATTCTGATTGACCTCTTTATTACAGCCTGCATAATCTCAATGTTGAAAGAGCTCTGTGCTTTGGAATCTTTTAACAAAATTTTTATGTACTTATACAGACATAAACATATCTCCAACAATAAATTCAATATTCCTGTTTGTTTACACCACAAGGAGGCTTACTTGGATATCATTCTGGAGGTACAACTTATCTATTGGTTCACTTAGTTTTGTTCATATTATATTCCCCTTTCCCCTTGACCATTCATAAAAAAACAAAAAAAAAAAAAAAAAAAAAAACAGACCCTACTCATTACACACCAAGAAAATTAAATCTAAAATATAAATTAAATAAAATAAAACACGAAATAAAAAGTGTCCTTTTCACTTGCAAAAAATGGCCTCTCAAAATCCGATTATCCATTCAAGAGATGTTTTGTTCCTTGATGTCAACACTCACAAACACACAGACAGACATGGGTAAAAACATCATCCAACCCACAGCCCCGTTGGATGATGCAACATGACCCCAAGACTCCGAGTGGTTCGCCTTTGTAGTGATGATACACCAGTATATCCAGCCTGCTTATCCCATGTGTCATCACCCTGTCCCATACAGTTTCCATACGAGTATTTTGAAGGGACGTACGGTACCTTATCGCGAGGATCTGTTGATGATCATCATGGATGCTACGTACCTGCGTGGGTGGTGACGGCTGGTGGATGGTTTAGATGGATGGCAGCAAATGCTCCGAGAGAGAGAGAGAGAGAGAGAGAGAGAGAGAGAGCTGTCAGCGCGTCAGTTAGACAAGGGATGGGATGTATTATGTTTTCGACTTTTCGTATTCCTTCATTACTGCCTTAACTTCTCATGAGATCAGACCGCGCCCGGAGAGATTTCAAAACTCAAGTAACAGTGACATCGCGTGTGGCTTACCTTTTCCTGCCATGCCACGGGGGCATGCTTAATTTTCGAGGTATCGATGCATCCCGCTGTGCGCGCGCTCTCTCCCTCCTCCTCTCTTTCTCCTTTCTCCTCATTACAGGAACATTATACCTGTAATTATAATATATATATAATTAATATACTATATATATTAACATATGATATACTATATATGTTTGTGTAATATATACTATATACATACATATACACAAAAACATTCATATACATATAACATTCGTAAATAAAGATTTTACCTCACTATCATGACACATATGCTTTCTCTCTCTCTCTCTCTCTCTCTCTCTCTCTCTCTCTCTCTCTCTCTCTGTCAGCGAGTGCTAGAAGTGAATTTGTAGCAAACAATTAATTCAGCCCGCATTGAAACCAATGTCTCTTTAAGTCTGCCTGCTGGTGATTAGCTGCACAAGTATGTCGTACCCGTGTGCTGCTGGCTAATCTAAAATCGCTATCTATCTCGATCAGGATGAATTATAAATGAACGCATCGAACTCACCCTCGTTTATCAATGCGCCGATTGCGATCTCTTCTCTCTGAGCACCTTTCTCCCACGAGTGAATAATGCATATCGGGAGGACCGAGCGCGTTTCTTAGCATAATTGCTCTACATATACGAGACCTACCTTCTGTGCAAATGAACGCATCCGCTGAAATAAATGGAAGGAAAATATGCAGATTATTGGCACAAATGTTTAGACGCATGTGAACCAGTTTTTGGTGTCTAGGAACGCAATCACTGGAATAAAAGGCAAAAAACCAAGGAGAATCATTAAATAAATCTTTATATCCACGATATTCAGGTCTTCCGTACAATTGAATGCAGCCATGAGACGAAAAAGAACAAGACGAAACCAAGAGAAGACGAAGCAACAGCATCAAATAGGGCATAAG
>NC_061092.1:17853717-17896217 GCF_015104395.2 Macrobrachium nipponense
AGATCTTTTCTATACTTGCAAGGAAGAATCGTCGAATGAAATACAGCGCAATGAAAATGATTAACATAGCTTATGAAAATGTAATTTTCTCAACGCAGTATAAATCCATAATTAACTACAAAAGACGTCTTTGAAATAATATCTGCTTCCTAATAATAATAACAATAATAATAAAGACAGTATTAGATTCACACGTCGACAGAGTGGAGACATTTAAAGAAGACGATGATAAATTTCTACTCGTCCAAAATGAACCGCTTTCTTTTAATATGCAATAACTGACCAATTCATTTCAGCAAAAATAGATAGAAGGGCAATAAAAAAAGTTACTGTTATACAAAATCTACGGCGATAAATGTTAAGTACGAATGATTAAAATGTCTTGTATATTAGACAAAAAACGTCGAGGAGATAATATGCATGAACCTATGAACGCATAAAAAATAGTACGAAAATTATTTTTAAAAAAATCCAGATTTCCGTGCTGTGCAGGCTTCAAAATTTTAAGAAGTTAAAAAAAATCTATGCGAAATTGCTGTTTCTTTGGGTTTCAAAAATTTGTTCACACTCAAATAACAGCCTTTTACCATAACATTTTTTCCACAGTTTAAAAGCTGCGACGATTTCGAGTTATAATGCGTCAAGTTAAATAGCAGGTTGTCATTCTTATCAATTCTAGGGATTTGTAGACCTGTCTAGGATCTGTGGGAGGTATACAAGCTCTGTCTGTGCCGTGTTTTTATTTTGCCTCTAAACTTTTATCTTTAAGTAGCATAAGATGCGGTAAACATCACTTCAAAATTTCCTGCAACGAATTTCTAATATTCTCATTTGCCAACTATCACTTACATTACATATGCATATCAACAATTATGTATCAAAATAAATATGCCATACTTTTGACAGGGGTTATGTAGTGGAAATTACACACTGTTCATTCTATCTCTTTCTCCCTCTTTATAAAAGGATTTAATTTGACCTCGTCTAAAGCTTTACAATATGCAGATTCTTTTTTTCCTTTTCTTTTCTTTTTTTCGAGCGGGTCAAATCTTCTCTGTGCCCATCCCACCCGAAGAGAGGTCGGGGTCCCGCTGCCACCAGCTGTCAGGGGAACAGACTCCCAATATACTTTTTGTGACCCAACAGATTATATCGTCAGCACATCTCAGAGACTGTTGCTGGCACGCTATCCCCTCCGTAGCCGGATGACTTTCACGTATTTTGAGGCTTAGTTCACGTATCTGAATGCTACTTTTCACGTATCTCGTGGGAGGGAGGTTTCGCTTACCTTTCGGCCAGTTTCACATATACAGCTACCACAAGCCGTGACGAACATGGGTGACTCCCGTATCCTTGGAATGGCCACAATCAATTTCGTTTTCACGGTGGTGGCCTACGCACGCCCACCCGCACCAAAGGCATCGTCCTTATCTTTCGCCATAAAAGTTTCTTTTCTAAATGGCAGCACGAGGGAGTGTTCGTTCCTTTTCCCGGCGTAAAATTCAGCAGCGTGTGGTGGCCTCATTCCGCCAGAATTTCGCCGACTGATAAAAGTGAAATTCCCGCAAAAATACCCGTATAGCGCCTTTCGCTTCTGCGCCCCTGGCATCATCGGTTAATTATAAGATGCATGAAATTCAAAGGCAGGCGCGATTACAGCTTCCACCCGATTTCGAAGGGCGCCGGAGATGGGGAACCATCTGCATATTCGAAAAGTCAAGGAGAAATACGAGCGAGGTCTGGCTGCACTTTTCGAAAAAATCGTCGAGGATTAAAATTTTGATTCTCGCTGACCTCGTCAGACAAAAGGAGAAAAAGCTGAGCCAGAATTAACCTCATACGTCGCAGCAAGCCCAAGCTTCCTCTCTCTCTCTCTCTCTCTCTCTCTCTCTCTCTCTCTCTCTCTCTCTCAAAAATAAAATGTCGTTCACTTATTCTAATCTTTAGTGTTGCTCTCTGTTCTGAACTGATCATAAAATATACCATAAACAGAAAATTCAACAAATTTTATATCAGATCTAGAATATACATAAGGAGTAAAGTGATCTTCACCAAAGCATTTTCTATTAGTCCTCTATTTGAAAAGAACACCTGTTCATTGAGTCTGGACTAGTTTTACTTCGCTATTCACTCTTTTAAAGAGTTCAAGGTTAAAAATAAGGTTGGCACTGCATTTTGTACAGAGAACGTGAAATATAACTTGGGAAAAATAAAAGGTTTTTTTTGACTACAATCACATCGTGCAAAACCTGGAGATCTGGTGCTTACTTGGACATTTCGTAGCTTGAAGTTTTAATATCCTACTGGAATCCTACGAAGGAGCTAACGGATAAATTCGCAGCCAACGATCTCTTTCGCTCTCCCTTGAAAAGCTACGAAATCTGCCGCTGCTACTCGACCAGTCCACAGGAGGCCCCCGGGGGAGTGTGTTCATTTGCATATGTACTCCATATATCCATTACGTTGTACCATATTTAGATCAGAGATGATAGAGCGTATGTCAACAGGAGTCGATCCGGTATGCGTCAGAAGCGCTCACCCATAAACAGGAGGAAGAACGGAAAGCCGAGAAACATATGGTGTCGACGACGCTTCAGTCAGCGACTTTGGGATGGGATATGCTTTACAGGAACCAAAGCAACAACATTTTTGGTTGCGGGTGGTGGGAACGGGGAGGGAGAGAGAGAGAGAGAGAGAGAGAGAGAGAGAGAGAGAGAGAGAGAGAGAGAGAGAGAGAGAGAGGAGGCTCTTGGATAACTCTTGAGTAAAATATGGAAAGAATAAATATGTCTCAGGCTTCTTGGGGGGAATATTCATGCCTTAGCCTTCTGGCAGACCTACGTATTAGTAGTAAATTCTCAGTTACAGGGTGAAGACCACATATTGTTGATAAATAGGTCGTCCTCACGTCCAGGGTGAGTTTCTCTCTCTCTCTCTCTCTCTCTCTCTCTCTCTCTCTCTCTCTCTCTCTCTCTCTCTCAAGCAGATGCCCATTATCATCTAGAAATAATCCACCGTCTTCCTCCTGTAAATATTATTTATGAAATTGTTTATACCGACGAATAGATCGCAAAATCGTGCCGATTAACAGCCTTCATTAACAAGATATTTAAGAGAAGAAGAAGAAGAAGAAGAAGAAGAAGAAGAAGAAGTAGTAATCACAGAGGCTACCAAGAGATCGTTTCTGGTCTCCCTTTGCTGTCTTGTGTGTGATTAGTTCAGTCACGAATCCTATATATAAAATTCGAGTACCAAAATAGCCCTCTGCCTCTCTCTCTCTTTCTCTTTCTAGCCTACATCTTATCTGTATCTCATCTAGCCCACGAATTTATAGCCGACTGTTGGTATAAATCATAAAATAGTTCAAGGTCTGCTCACTGTTCAGACAACCGCTGCTCATTCCCTACCCCAACTCTCTCTTTCTCTTTAATCAGAAGCGGTTTGTTAATCAGTTTGAAGTGCCAGATGGAACTGGAATATATATATATATATATATATATATATATATATATATATATATATATATATATATATATATATATATATATATACACACACACACATCCATACATTCATACGAGCGACTAAACATATAGGCACAAAATCGTTGCAATCACTAGAGGTTAACGAACGAAAATTCCCGTACTCTCAGATCTTTACACGTAAACGGATTTCCATTTATTGTGTACTTCTGTTATTCGTTCTATAATCCACACATCAAAAGTTTATGTACCATGAAATAATAGCACGTATTAGTCAAATAGTAGTGGTACGAGCTAGGAAAACAGTGAAACTTGAATCAGTGACGTCAATCTACGATGCTATACTGAGATACTTTTGTTCAGTACTAACGTCGAAAGTCACAATTTATGACCGAAGTTTGCATTGTGGAGTGTCAGCTGTGAGCTAGCGAACCCAGTGTGAAGAAGTCGACCTATGACACCGTTTGACCTTGCTAACTTTGTATACGCTTCGAGTGGTTCCTAAGAATTCCCTTAACCAAACTCGCAGAATAATTGCATGTGGAAAAGAAAACCGAGTGGTTTAGTTACATTCTTGGAATTCTTCCTTAAATAAGCAATGTTCATTTCTTGAAGTGGAAGATTTATGACTTCGTCACTCAGCTTACCGAATTTCCATTCCTTTCTAAACCTCGGTACAACCGATATCAATTTTCAGTAATATTCGGTAGAGCTATGATGCTAGACTACTGGCAAATAGCATATTTTCAACTTAAATTTTTTGCTGATATTACCCCTAAAAAAAGGCTTAAGATCATTAGCTATAAATATCTTTAATTTGTAAAAAATAAAATCCCTCACTGAATACCTTAATATTATTTAAGGATAATATAATACGAAACTATACAAAGGTATTTGAAGAGAAGATATACATATGCCGCAGAAAGACATAGTAACAGCTATATTTTAATTCCTTGCCTATCTCTTAAATCTAACAATTACTATATTATATTTTCTTAAAATTATTCCTAAGAGTCTATGTGAATGCCAAGTGTCAGTTTATCTATTAATATTTCAAGAAGGAAAAATAAAATATGCCAATAAATAAATGAAGGCACAAATTGAGGTGAATAAAAACAGAAAATGGAGGTCTAACAGTTTTTGTCAAAATACAGTTAAGTATAAACTATTTTAAAAAAAAAGGGCACAAGCATTTATAAAATTAAAATATTACGGAGTTTCATATAGAGGTGAGATGAGAAACTACATGTTAATTACATTTCGTAACGTTAATTTCATTGACTAAAGTTTTATTTGGCTTTGTCCTCCTCTCCGCTTTAAAAAGGTCAATGCCAATTTAAAATTTCTATCTGAAATATCACTAACATTAACTCGGGAATTATTCTTCTTAAGAATCCTTTCGTTCTTTTTTCTCATTTGGTTACGTCTCAATTTCTTTTCCCGTAGATGCAATGACCTTACCCCAAACCCCTCTGACCCCATGCCCCCTTTTTTCGCCCTATCGTCCTTAATTCCCCCAAAGACTGTGCCTGGCCTAACTCACGAAATTTACGCTTGAGCGAGGAGAACCATCCTCATGTAACGAGACTTTTCGTGTAACCTCTCTCTCTCTCTCTCTCTCTCTCTCTCTCTCTCTCTCTCTCTCTCTCTCTCTCAAGCAACTACACACTTTGGTATGTGGAAAAATTACACCTCTCACTGACTCATTTGTTTCGCATTTTGATCCCTTTCGCAGCCTGCCCCGTGGAAGACGGTGTTTCCAGCGAAGCCATTTGTTTGGGTTGCTTTCTGATATCATGCCCTGAGAGGTGGAAATATTGCGCTCCTTAGCTAGTCGAGTGGTCGGCTGTCTTGGGGTTGCGCTCTGAAGGGTGGAAATAATACGAAGCTCGGCGAATCAAAGTAGAAATATTAAGCTTCTTACCAAAACATGCGACTCGCCTCGTTTGCATTCATCTCCGTAGAGTATATAAATGGGAGAAATTATGAAGACTTTATAAAGTGAGGCGAAATATATTTGATTAATATAATTCCATAAAATAATAAAAAGTGATTCATGCGTTCCTTTGTATCATTGCGGCGAAGGCGGTACCACATGCAGGTTGTCTTTAATCAGGAAATTACCACAGGTCCGATTCTAAAGGCGCCGGAGCCTGCTTGCTTTATTTTGGTAGACCATCTGGTGGCTGTGGTAATGAAAGAAATATATTTGAAAAAATTTAATATGTACGTATCAATTGTATAAATTGTATATATATATATATATACATATATATATAATATCGTATGAATTATACACACGCACACACACACACACACACACACACATATATATATATATATATATATATATATTTATATATATATATATATGTAGCTATATATATATATATATATTATATATATATATATATATATATATATATACCTATACGCCTTTACATGTGAGGGTTGGTTACCGAGAATCTTAGTTCTAAGCAAGTCTTCCTGGGATAAAGGTACTCACCATTCCCATTCTAAACAGCGATTACGCTCCAAAGCATTACAGCACTCACAACTATACTAAAAAAAGGCTACAACTCCTACGGCATCAAAGCAAGAAGAGGAAGACCAGCACGCGAGAGAGAGAGGCCGTTGTTTGGGCGCACCCCGTAGCAATGATTTATGGGACTCGTGAGCCTGACGGCGTTTCCTTTAATTAAAGCCAATTCGCATCACGAGGCACTTTGTTATCATCACCTGCAAGCATAGTGTCCTCGGGCGAACGACTGTGCGCTCGCTCGCTCATCCGAGAAATCAAGAGGAAGTTTCGTGGCGTATGACGCGAGACAACTAAATTCACTGCCAGCAAAAGCGCTTAACTTGTCACTGCAAACGAGCCCGAGAAAATGGCCGTTTCTGTTATGGCAGAGATGACGCTAATGCGGGTTACACTGATATTTTTTTTAACTTTTTTTTAGTGCTCTGATTGTGATTGGGATGATGATCGATTTGAAATTTGCAGCATGGAAAGAGATTTCATGCAATCAGAGAAATAAAATCTTATCTGATAATGCAGATATGTATACATATATATAATATATATATATATATATATATATATATATATGTGTGTGTGTGTGTGTGTGCATCTGCATACATACATATATGTACGCACTCATAAATATACATTAATTTTCATTACTTGTAAACAATTATACAGTAATGATAGGCTACGGGTATTGTACGCCACGTTTAGTCCTGCAGTCGTCAAACCAGGGCCGATCTTATATCACCAAAGTCTACAATATGTGTGCAATAAAAGAAAGAAAGAAAGAAAAAAAAAAATATATATATATATATATATATATATATATATACTATAATATATATATATATATATAATATATACAATGAAAGATAAAATCAGCACCAACGACTCCAGAAACGTGTGGTACTTCAACTTGGGGCGACATTCCAAAATTCTAGAACAATGTCAACTTCACTAAACTTTACAAGCAAGGATGACCAGTATTTAACTTTTGAGCACAGAGAGAGAGAGAGAGAGAGAGAGAGAGAGGAGAGAGAGAGAGAGAGAGAGAGAGAGAGCCAAGCATAAGTATTTCGAATATGATAGGAAAGACCTTGATTACATCTGAGACCATCCAAAGACAGATTTCACTTACCGGACGATGCGATCCCCCAGGAGCGTCACTATACCGAAGCTTACTCAAACAGGAAAAAATAGCGTGTACTTAGACTCTGATTCACCTTTAGAATAAGATCCTTCAACCGTCAAGATAAATTCCAATTTTACAATTCGATTCATCACACATAACTGCAATGCCCAGCTTTACTTCAGCAAAGCTCTCTCTCTCTCTCTCTCTCTCTCTCTCTCTCTCTCTCTCTCTGTACACTAGATAATCTTTGATATGCACAAGTTGGACACCCAGGGAGCAAACTCGCCGGTGGTCTAAATCACGCCCATTATCATGCAAGCAATCTCCGATGCCCGTAGCATCCATAAGGACCCCTAAGGTGTTACCATAATGCAAATTCATCGGAGGGGCACTATCGGGGCATGCGTGCCTCAGTATCCTATAGCCATTCCACCTACAGTTTTATCCGATCTTATCCACACTTGGCAATGCATATTTTCGAAGCCACCGCTGTCGGATGCCCCATTTGCCAACCGGGTTCCGGTCATGCCGGTTCAGGAGGGCAAGGGCCTTCTGGAAGAAATTTCGACCTTGTTCGTTTTTAAAAGGCAGTAAGCTGATTGGAAATGCCAATTTGCTCGGGAAAATGGCCACACGTAAAGGCTGTTAAATCTCGAGATAACTTTTCAATAAGAGGGTACATCACAGCAGCTGTAATTCTCGTTTAGTCTTAACTGAAAATGTCTTGCGATCATGAATCCAGATAATTATTAAATCATTAAAACCGGTGTCGTGCCAACACGGAAAATATGAAGTTTACGTCAACATTATTCCAAGAATGTTCCTATTCTCTATCATCACATAACCTTTCCACATGCATCCACATTTTACACGCAGTAAAAAAACTAACCACATTTTCGAAAAAAAAGTTTTGTGAACAAGGGTCACTTTATAACTATGGTTGGTAAACAAAACACTTAACCATGCATTAAGGAAACAAATTTTGCATCGAAGAGACTTAATAAGGGACAGGGGACATGAATCGGAAGATTTAAAGAGCTGATGAGAACACAGCAGACCCACTATCTGTTCGTGCCTTTACTTCTGTGCCTACTTTTTTTTTAAACCTCAGTGACAAAATGACAGCCTATCCGTTTAACATTTTGGACTTTAAAAAATGATTAAGACAAGTAACCTGAACATGAATGCAAGGTTAAATGGTCCATTTACCTGACCCTCTTATAAGCAACTTTAAAAGCAAGAAACTGTATGAAAATACGGATATCATACAATCTTCGAATGTGTTATGCGAAATCTCCTATATATTACCCAAACATATCCTTACCAAAATTTAATGCAGGAGACAGTGAAAACTGGATAAAAACATTAAAAGCCTCAGGGCCCCTTACGTACAGACTGCAGAAAGGGCCCGCCTCATACACTATTCTCAAAACTGGTTCCCGTACTACACATTTCTCCATTATGTTAAATTAACATCAAGTCTTGTGTAAGCAACATCAATCACACCGAACGAGCGCTTCTTTATCAGAGCAGTCCAGCCTCCTTCACGTTATCTAACATTTTAAAACCATTTCTTTCGCCAAGCGGCAAACCTTTGAAGTTGAAAACTTATAAGTTACGGTCGTGTGCGTGTGTGTGTGTGTGTGTGTGTAACAGTGTCTGTGCGAGCTAGGTTGTTTATGGACGACCTGTGAGTCAGTTTCTGATCCAGCGTATAATAATACTAACCCAACTTTAAGTAGCTTTGGCCTGTATTCATGGCATAATAATTTTCTTATAGTATCAAATGTTCCACATTACATCTTGCTAAAAAGGATTTTCATAAACCAACTTTGCTCCTTTTTCACTGATAAGCGTCTTTATTTTTTTTGGAACGTTTGCCGTAGGTTTTATAGATTATGCGTCTGTCAAAGAAAATGTCTGCCTATTCTATTCTTTTTCAATATACTTCACACACACATTATATGTGATATATATATATATATATATATATATAGATATATATATATATATATATATATATATATAAAACACTATTTTTCGTTTGGATCATTCTCTTCTCATTGTTTTTGTATTGACCAATAGTTTATTATTTATAGAAATCATGACTCACCACTTTTCTTTACCCTATTATTATATATATAATATATATATAAATATATATATAATATATATATTATTAATATATATGTGTGTGTGTGTGTGTATGTGCGCGCGCTCGCGCGTATGTGTCTGTTTGTGTGTATGAGTGACCACCGTTCTGTCAAACACACAACAAATTTTCGCTCATATTTGTTTTCACCTTTTAAATTCCGAATTTTCTCTGTTATCTAGATCTGCCCTTTTCGGAGTTACGTCTTTCTTATGAGAGGCCAGCCTCGCATTCTGAGCTAAATGTAATCCTATTTCTCCCCCACCGCTGGCCACGCCCTTACAATTTCCTCCCTTCAGCTCTCCTTAGTCTCACCTTAATGATTAACCTTCCATTCAACTTTTTTTGTTTTTTTATTTATTTTCCCCTTTTATTTTTCCACCGTAAACTTTCTACTTCCTAAACAGCATTTTTGTCTCACTTTTTTTTCACCAAACTCTACCGCTGGTCCTCCCCCAATCAGTTCTACTTTCCTCCACCCTCACTTCCATCCTCCCCCGCTCGGTCCCACCAACGAACGACCCCCATCTAGCGTGAGCAGCACTACTAACACCACAGTCTCAGACTACAACAAGTGAAAGTAAAAACGGGTGCAGGGGCGTAGCGCGCATGTGCGAGCGCTCTTGCCATCTCCAATATGTAGACACATTTTCCAGTTTTCGCAGCTTTCTCATCTGCTACCGCGCTGATGGCGCCTTACCGACATCGCCCCTACATACTCCTCGCCCTTTGGCTCCTCCAGAAGGATTCCCAGTCAGCTGTCCCTCAGAGGACGTCCAGTTTGGGCTCCCAGAAGGACCTGCTGATAATACGCTTCGCTCCCCCGCGGTGGAGGCTGAGTTGTGGGGGAGTCGGCCATGCTCTCAAAAATTCATAGACGTAACTTTCAAAGCATACCTGGCGTCGAGGTAAATACATTCACTGGCCGACGCACGACCGTCTTTATTTTCAAGGAACAACATATGTTTCAGCGGGTTAACTACGGCGCATATTTTCGATGAACTACGCAAGTTTCAGACGGCGCTACCGAGTTTATTCTCACGGGACGAAAGGATTGTGTCTATTTTCATAGAAAAAAAAAGTTCTATAGATTTAAAAACAACTTACGTTTATCCGTTCTCAGTTAAGTCTGAACAATAACCAACATACAGCCGTTATCAGTTAAGATGGAAAAACAACTAACATTCATCCGTTTTCAGTTAAGATTGAAAAACAAATAACATTCTTCCATTTTCAGTTTAAGACTGACAAACAACTAACAATCATACGTTTTCAGTTAAAACTGAAAAACGACTAACATTCTTCCGTTTTCAGTTAAAACTGATAAAACAACTGAATTACATCCGTTTTCACTATAAGAAATAATCAAATTAATAAAATCAGATATGGCACTGACCAATAAAAGTCACAATAAATTAATAAACCTGACAAAAAAAAAGTAGCTCTCTCATAACTATCATAAGCATCCCGTAAATCAGAGGGGCTAGAGCCCTTCTACTTGAATGGAAACTAGTATTTCAACTTATCATAGCACTAAGGTCAGGCTGTGATATCATTTTCAGAAAATTCATTATGGAAAAAAATTTGGAGCAGTGTCGAAATGTCATGGTTATATAAAGCCGTTAGTGAGAGAGAGAGAGAGAGAGAGAGAGAGAGAGAGAGAGAGAGAGAGAGAGAGAGAGAGAGAGAGAGAGTATTTTACGGTGCTGAAAAGTTTAACCATAAGTGTGAAGGACTAGCAAGAAGATTTTTATGAACCAAATATCTCAAAAAATATAATTAAAAGCAAAAAATACATCCACTGGTGAAAATGAAAACTTGTTAAAAAAAATAAAAAAGCAAACGAATGAGGATAGATAATCAGTGTGAAGGTAAAACTACAAGAAAATAATGCCAACGTAAAATACCATAAGAACTTAATAAGATCACCAACCCAGTATTAGGATACGATTAAAAATCACGTTATCATTTTAATTTCTCTATTTAAACATTGCTCTAAAACTTGCAGATAAAATCTTATCATCCTTTTGCGAACACACGATATAAAAGATACACAGTCATGATGATGATGATAATAATGAAAAAAAATCCTCACAACCTTATATGAAGCAAAGATTTGAAACGTGTTGGGTTACTCTGCTCCCGTTTCACGAGAACTAACTCTTGCGTGGAATGAGGTGTGGACCCCGACCGCGAAATTAAGAGCCGCGAAAAATCCTTTGGAGAACCTGAGCTAGAAAAACCTTCTGCCAAAGGGCAAAACTTCAGTCCGTCAACACTATAATGCTAATTCGTATCTCAAAGGAAAGACTTTTGGTTAAGGCGAATTAGAGCGGTCAACGAAAGAAAAAATTCCTTTCAAAAACATAATTTTTTTTCTTTAATCTGTTCTGTAATATTTCAAGACCCGGATGCAAATTATATAAGTCACATCCAAAGATTATTTTACAGCCCGTGGGGAATCCTAGTTACAGACGACTTATAATTTAAATTTCAAAAGGTTATGGTGAAACAAAGGTCTATTGGTGTGAAGCAAAAATTAAACGGGGGAAAAAGAAGCATAATCGAAAAGTGAATGAACTTCTGTTGCAAAAAATTTTTTTTTTCGTTCACCGTTTACATTTATTAATTTTTTTTCTGTTTTCGCGTTCTTTTATCTTGCAATGGAACGTTGACTTGAGCTGAACGGCGGAGACGACAAAGCTGAAGTAATGAGACGAACGAAAGTAAAAGAAATCATACGAAGGCATTTTAGGCTAAAGCTGATAATGGCAAATGTTAGCGAGTCAAGCTGGGTAATAAGACCAATGGTTTTATGAACTGAGAACATTTGCAGAACAGAATACGGAACGCACAACAATAAGGATTCTCCTGATCGGGTTAGTTCTGCGCTTCTCTCGGGGATTTTGGGTGGGGCTCGAACCGGACCTCAGCACCAACTAATAATAATAAAATAATAATAATAATAATAATAATAATAATAATAATAATAATAATAATAATAATTATAGCTTTGTGTGTCAAATGACGCTACTATTGATACCACTAACAGCAATATTAACTGCATTTATAATTGATGGAAATATAAAATACCTGAAATATTTTATGTCCGTGTAACATCAACAACAACAACAATGAAAATAATGAAAATATCGGGCACCCAGTTAAATATCGAAGATTTATTAAATAAGAAACAACATGTACCAGTACATCAATAACAACATCTGCAACAATATGAACGGTCAAATCACTCTAATAATAATAATAATAATAATAATAATAATAATACCTGAATGCAGCGGTTGGAGGCGACCACTCGGGCAAAGTCACTCCGAAAATTGCGAGAGGCGCCTGACCCATAAAGTACCCGTGAGATCGACTTTCGCATAATTCCGATCCGGCTTCTCCAATTTGGTCGGCCGTCTAAAGTAGCTCGAACGTAAATAACGATAATTATTGCAATCAGAATCATAATTTAATGAACAGCCTCGACAGAAACATCCAAACCGAACATGAGTGGGATAAGTGAGGTTACGCTAAAAGAGATGTGGGTCTTCCCCTCGCGTTGAACAAATGGGGAACGTCTCGGCGGGAGATCGATGCCTTTGGTGCTGTGTTGGGCTGAATAAAATAATGATAGAGTAATAATAATGAGTGCGCGTTACCACAACAACAACAGCAATAGCAATCCTAACAATAATCATAACAGCTATGTGTTACTTAAATTCAATGTCATAATAATAATCCCCGTTATCAAACAGTACTTATAAAAGGAACGACGAATTTTGCCTCAATAATACTAATAACAGTAATGAAAATGACAATGCAATTGTGGGAATAATAATAATAATAATAATAATAATAATAATAATAATAATAATAATAATAATAATAATAATAATAATAATAATCATAATAATAATAAATTCAAGTAATTCTATTAGATCATAAAAACTTAAATATATGCAGAAATCGTCATACAAAAGTGATATAGCGGTTATCACATATAACCCCATAAAAATATATACTTCAAAAACTTTTATTAGAGAAAATCTTCCATAAAAATGTTATACCAATTAACAGTAACTGAATTACACAAACATAATGTCCAATCTTTAAGTAATACGTAATCAAGTCTTATTCCTTCATTAACGAATAATGAACTAATATGCATACATATTTATTCCTTTCTCTATATAAGAAAGAAATTACTGATCACTATACAACCTTTTGTTTATCTTGTTTTCTGTAAATTCACCGCTAATTACTCTAAGCAATAACTTTTCATTTTCACTTTCTCTCAAAAGGTTATTTCCATCCAAGATCACTATTCTCCGTGGGCCCAATTAAAAAAAGAGTTTTTCCGTTCATTGCTTAGGTGTAGAATCCTAATGTCTCTTTTTATACTCTCTTTCCAATGCTGATTAAAGTTCGGTGCTTCTAAAGCTCATCTCCGGAGGTTCTTATCCAAACATCTTCCAGTTCTGAATCCATCATATCTTTCTACCCTCTTTTCTTCCACCCATCTCGTTATCGGTCCCTGTCATTTGTCAAATAAATTAAAACACGAAACAACACCAAATACACACGCTCTTTGCCATGCAATCATTATGACTGGTTTGAAAATACGGTGCCTCCTTCATTTTCACCTCACCCCTACTTAAGCATTCATAGTCGACGTCGTCATTAAATTACCTCAAGCTTATCAAATCATCCCACGCACTATGGATATTTGGCCTGGATTCCTTATCTGAAACTGGCCCTTGGAGGCAAAGGGAGTTTACGACCTCGCGCGGACACGTCTTACCAAGAGTATTTATCTCTCTCTCTCTCTCTCTCTCTCTCTCTCTCTCTCTCTCTCTCTCTCTCTCTCTCTCTCTCTCGAAAGTTGTAATTACAACTGAATCTCAGATCACATCTCACTAACGAATCACTCACATATGGATACGCCTTGGAAATAAACTGAATGGGTGTGTGGGTGATGTAGAAAGGACGGAGTCCATACACATCACAAGACAATTGGCTTATGTAAAGTTCTAATAAGTATATATATATATATATATATATATATATATATATATATATATATATATAAAATATATATAATATATATATTATCATATAGAACAAGAAAACACTTCATGAGAATGAGGAGAGGAGAGAAAGGAGGAAGAAAGGAAAAATAAAGAGTGAAGGCGGGAGGCTTCAACCAGACGCCTCTGGGTTAGAGGGTGTTGGTAATGGGTCTGTAATTATATCCCAGAAGGTAGAATTAAATGAAAGGTAGATAAGCTGCCATCTCTTGTGATTACTTGAAACAACCCACGACCTAACCCCCTTAGGAAGCTTTCCGCGCAACTGCACAGAGAGAGAGAGAGAGAGAGAAGAGGAGAGAGAGAGAGAGAGAGAGAGAGAGCTTAAATCATCGTAGTGAAACAGGGTCCATGAAACAGCGTCGATTATGTCGATGATGACAGGGGGTGGGCATCTCTCTCTATGGTAAATGATGGTTATTTCAAGATGCAGATAGGGCAATAAACATGGTTAATTGGACTCGAACTAATTAGTACCGAGAGCAATTAGAATTAGGGGATATTTACGACCGACAGAGTGAGAAAAAATGCCTCATTTTCGAAGCATAAAAGTCGAAATAGAGGGGGGTGGGCAGCCAATACTGTCCGACTTGGCATGGGTGGTCCAAACAGATTTAAAGTTCGGTGGGGTGAGACAAACACCCACATAAGGAAATGAGTAATTGGGGTCAATTACTTTAGATGCAGTAAAAGAAATGAACTAAATATAAGAATAAAAGAGAAAGATGGCGATACAATCTAAAAGGAAAAACGCTTAACGAAAATGAAACTTAAGAATAAGCATATAATTTAGCAGTAAACATTTTCGTAACAATATTGTCCAATCTTATTGGGGTTAAGAACAAACAATCGCCTAAACCAACTCATTATCATTTCTTACCAATATCACTATTCTTAACTGCAAGATAATAGCGAAAGACATCAACTGTCACTTGATAGTGATCCACGAGAAAAATATGATTTTCTTGAAAATTAATTTTCAAATTCGTGCTATGTAAAACGTACACACACACACACACACACACCAGAACACACACACACACACACACACACACACACACATATATATATATATATATATATATATATATATATATATATATATATATATATATATATATATATATAGTGTGCGTGTATGCGTTCTTAACCGGGTGCGCAGAGCATACGAAATTATCTATTATATCTATTATGCGTAATATGAATGTTTCGTCTCACACAGAGTTCTTTGTATTTTTAATCCGATTCAGATTCCACCGAGATGCCTAGCCATTAATCAGAAACTTGATCAGAGCCTCTTATATCACCACAACGAATTAGCATATCCAAACAGGATTCGAACAAATTGTTATTATTATTCATTCTTCTCATTACCTGGCTTAGTATGCTTTCACCGAATACAATGCCCGTGAATTAATAGCTATGCAAAATAAGAAACACAACTTATTTTTACCTGTTCAAAATGAAATATAAACAAAATACTATTAAACAGTAGCTACGTAATAACTAAGCCTTTTTTCGACACAGATTCAACAGAACTAGTCTTGATCTTTACTTTAATTATTTTGTTTTTATTAAAGTATCCAATGCCATTATATCACTTGATTAAATACAACAGTTCTTTATATTCTTGAATGTCTAACCATGGCCCATTATCTTGCTTTACTGTAATCTTTCCTCTATATTGCTCTCGCTGTACCATTTTTTCGTCTCTATTTACAGCTAGCATTCTTTTCTATTTTTTCGTTCGATTCTTGTTACCCCCCTCTCTCTCTCTTCTCTCTCTCTCTCTCTCTCTCTCTCTCTCTCTCTCTCTCTCTCTTGCTCTTTTCCCACTTCACGTAATGCCTCCCCTCTATTCCTCATCCACTTTACCTCACCTAATTGTTATCTCACGAGCCCATAATGAGCACTTATGCGTTTCCCTCTCTCTTACCCTCATTTAATGAGGCCCATTTAGGACCACTTTCTTCCGTGTTCATTTCTCTCTCTCTCTCTCTCTCTCTCTCTCTCTCTCTCTCTCTCTCTCTCTGTACAACACACAATAATTATCACCTCGTCATCTACACTTTATCGTCTATGATTTCTCATGATCTTTTACCATCGCTATCATCGAAGCTCATCATTATCCACTATGAAGCCACTTAACTGACTTTGCCTCTTTTTTTTTTTTTTTTTTTTTTTTTTCTCCTCTCTTGTCTGAGCAGCAAAGGTTTTCATGCGTGCATCTTCTTACACTCTCTCACTGCGCCAACTACCTTTCTATGAGCTATCCAGCTCCCCTTTCACCAAATGTCCATCTCCAACATAATCAACTTTGGTGGCGTTAAAAGCGCATCCATCCTCTAAGTAAACAATGAAAAGCTGTTTTAAGGTTTGCTTTTAAAATGGGCTCCAGTTCACGCTTACATCATCGTCTCCGTGCGAAAACTGCTAAAGCTGAAGAGTTCGACTTGATATGAGTATGAATGAAGATGCGACCATCATCATCATCGTCATCAACATCACTATCTCCTTTATTATCAACTTCATCCGCTTATAATCATCTGGCCAGCCACCAAAAAGGGTTTATGGAGACGCCCGTCACACGAAGCCATTAGGGAATTACTAATATCCTTCGGCGGGAGATTTTCATCGCTGAAAGATATTCGTGTGACTGTCAAGAGAGGACGTTGTGAATCCTTTTAAGTGGTGGCATTTGCTCATTTGAATTGATTTCATGCATAAATTTTAGGAATAAAGTACTTAATGAAATTACAGATATATTTTCATAACTAATATTAATTATCAATATTCCTGGGAGTTTGAAAAAGAAACCCACAAAATTACTGAGTATAACTTGTTTACTTGTAAGTATCTACATATTATTTTACTCCACACTCAAGTACTTTCAGGCCCTATCTGTGGCCCTTTCTCAATTAATGTGTAGCTTGTCAGACTGGCCTGAAAGTACTTGAGTATTCAATAAAATAATACGTAAATTTTTACAAGTAATTAAGTTATAATTCGTAATTTTGTGGGTTTCTTTTTCAATCTTCAGAAGAAATCATACTTTTTTTGCGGCCTGTAATTCTTCGTGACGTTAAAAGATAATAGGGAATCCCTTGAACGTCCACAATTGCAAAGAAGGCAGAACGTATGAATGTTAATACTTCATCCGAAATTGTTCATTTACATATCAAGTTAACCCTTGCACGTAATAAAGGAAGAGTTATGGCACAATAAACGCAAGCACATAAATCAAACACTCTTCGAATTTTTCGTCTGATATCTCATACGCACTGGACCGCAAAAAGTTATCTCAATACAGTAATGTCTGCTAATTGAGACTTTGTGTCCGATCTGTGGGGAAAGTGACCCGGAAGAAGGAAAGGGGGACACGGGTGGAGGAGGGAGAGGGGAGATGAGAAAAGGGGAGAGGGGAAGGGGGAGAGGGGAGATGGGAGAGGGGAGAGGGGAGCGGGGAGGGAGTAGGAGAGGAAGAGGGGAATTACGATTTTTAGGAGTTGAAGAACGAGGTGACCCTGAGGACCACGAGTTGGTTAATCCGGTGTCTGGCTCTGATTTGAAATTTTTGACTTTCGAAAAACAGCTGCTCAAAGTGTAACCGCCCTAGCTGGCATAAGGCCACCTTACTTACAACCGCAACACTTACAAAAATAACAGTATTCTATTTTAAATTCTCTTCTTAATTAACATAAAATCCACATAGCAATAGACATGTTCATTCAAGATCGTATAAGGACAAAAAAACATTAAGAACAATAATGATGACAAAATTGTACAACTAGCGTTCTTCACATTGTTCACGAACATCGGTACCTAAGAACAGTAAATATTTTAAAACTTGCTTGAGCTACAGTAAACAAAAAAAGTCTGTACTTCCTATAATCTTAGTATACTAACCGCTTACGGACTTTAATGGTCTTCGGTCTTCATTTTGATAAAGAAATGCTTTACTGAACACGTCAAATTTCTCTATCCTTATATGTGCTTCTTTACAAAGAAGTTCCCTCCAGTAGAAGGAGAGAGAGAGAGAGAGAGAGAGGAGAGAGAGAGAGAGAGAGAGAGAGAGAGAGAGAGAGGGTGTTATAGGCTTTGGTCCAATTTGGATGTTAGTCCCTATCGGGAACATAAGACACAAATATCAGGTAACATTAGTGGATAGTAATAACTTCGGCTGCTATCTGATGTGCTTTCTAGACCTGCTGGAGAATTGATAGGGTCTTGTCGCCCTTCACTGTGTAAGGGAAGAAAGTGGATTTCACCAAAGATATAAAAAAAAAATTATATATAATTTCCATGAATGTGGAGAACGACAGAAAGCGTATTGATCAAAACTCCACTTGAGACTTTCATCAGGCGTAGAGGTTTACCTCAGGTAAATCATAAAATTAAAAACTTGAGTGTCATCATTATTATCATCAGAATATGCAAAAGAATATTTATGAAGCAAGCCTTCTCTAAGAGGAATGCCATGGGTGATTAAGAAGCAAGCCACCAACAGAAGCTCAAAGTAAATATAAATTCAAAAGGTAATCAACAGGTAAACATCAAAGGCAACTAGCACCTAAAAACAATAAAAAAAAATATAGAGATGAAACAGACTGGGTGCACCCTTTGCAAAGAAACTCGGCCTACCGATGGCTGTAGCCATGGTAAAGAGCCCACAGGAAATTTCAAGTTATTATAATGGTTTCATGGGTACTAAACCTCAAATGAATCTGGCACCGTAGATGTCTCATGACAAATAGAGGGTTATTTCCATGAATAATGCTTAACTTGAGCTAGTAAATAAAAATTAGAAGGGAATTTGATAGAATACAGCCAATCAAATAACAAAATATGTGATCATAATAAATTGATTTACTGTAATTTACGTGAAACATTACATCAATACTTGTTTTGAATGTCAAAAAATAAAACCTCAACAACGAAGCACCTCGTGCGAGACGTAAGAAAACAATACAATTACAACAGTGCCCGAGGAACGTGAATAAATTAATAATGACCAAAATAAAAAGTTGACTAAAAAAAGGCAGATGAAGGCCATGGCTAAGCAACTAACTAACCCACCCACCTGTCGCTATTACCCAATCGACCGGAACAGATGCAAGATTTACGTGACGCCTTATCTCGTTCATCAGTGGTCGTAATGCCGGTTGTTGGAGGCTCCAGGTTTTGCAGGGCCGTTCCATAAGGAACGATCGGTCACGACAACGCACAGAGAATTATGCTCGTTGCACCGTGATTGGCGCAATTGCAAGCCGGAAATGTGTCTCTGTGCCCGTTTCTGGTCCTCAGAAACTCTTATAAAACTCTCTTTTTCGGTCTGATTTAATAGGTGGGAGTCTGGTCGATACGGCGGAAGAAGGTGGAGCTTTGTGGATGCTAGCTGCAGAGAGAGAGAGAGAGAGAGAGAGAGAGAGAGAGAGAGAGAGAGAGAGAGAGAGAGAGAGAGAGCTTAGTGCCAGGAAACGAACGCAGAGCGCAATTACAGAATAATTGTTTTCACTATTACATCATCTGTGTTAACCGAACATATGTCACAGAAAAGAAGAAAATTAAAAAAACTTACTTCCATCGAAAAAAATTATATCTAAATAAAAATCAAACTCCCATCATAAAAAAAACAAAAGCTATTCTCTCATCAACATAAATAGAAACAAACTTTTAAAAGGCTGTCCAAAATATCGATAAGAAAAATTTAAGCGTATAATCTCAGGGTTCAAACAGATATCCAACAGTATTCATATGCATGACCTCGCTCTGTTAGCTAAGTAATAATAATACAGTTTTCTTTTTCATCGTCGATTTCCGCGCATTTCAGCTTAACCTCCGACCCCATAAAAAGAAAAAACAAATGATTATTTAACTCACGTGCTAAATGAGAGCCCTAACTTGATACTTTTATGGCGTCTTCAAACAAATGGGGTACCCAACATATAATCAAACACTATATACATTCAAATGACCATAGTATCCTCTCCTTACATGCTAAGATACCCTTTCTAATCCTTATGCAAATAATCTTCCATGTCAAATGCAATATTGTCAATAAAGATCATACAATCAAGTAATATCAAATTACATCTAACAACTACTGGCCGCTCAAATATGAAAGCATTAGTATGATAAGAGGCGGATGCTGAGAGATGCGAGAGTCTCACTATTCAGAAGCGTTCTATGAACCTTACGGGCACCCAGAGGACATTCAGCCATTCCCACTCCTATGAAGACGCTTTTAGAGTTTTTGTCCTCAATTGTAATCGTAATCTCAAAGCAGAGAATGAATAAATGAAGGGACGTTTTTGAGAAGCACTGACCTAACTTTTAGTCTTACAAATACATTTTTTCTGGTTCACATGAAATAATAAAAAAAATTTTACACGAATGCATTTCACCTTCTATTGCAAGTATTACAAATACAACGTGGAAAAAGAATGTAGCTGTCAATATACTTAAATAAATTAATTCAACAGAAATAAAATAAGTAAATTCGAGGATCTGTTTTGTCTTATGTATTTTATATCCGAAAATATTGAACCTGTTTGGCGGTACTACTTTCAGACTCGGAATGAAATTGGACCGCAGCCCGACTGCCTGGTGGGTATTATTTAATAACCCAAAGTATTGATTTCATTTCATTTCCCTCATTCTGTCGAATGACGTTAACATTCCTAACGACGTTTAACACGAGAGGTTTATCGCAAGATGGGAACAGGAATGTTCGCTTATCCCTTGTAAGAAAGGGAAGCAAAAACTACCTGAACTAGCAAAAGTGGAAGATAACTTTGCCTCTCCTTGAAAGGACGAAGGCAGTGTTATGGTCCATTTAGGGAATGAAACGACCTTAATGAAGATCAGGAAGGCTATCCTGCTATTGGTAGGATGTCGACTGAATGGGATGGTCTTGACAAAATTTAAAGCCTGGTGGAATTATTCCTCGCCAGGAGCTAAACTAGCAGGACAGGTTCTTGTTGACGACTAGTGTTGGGTGGGGAATTCATGTAAATGACTCACTCTTTCGTTCTTTCTCTTTACTTCTTTTTTTCTTATTTTTTTTAACCTCAAATATCGTGAGATATTTCTCGAGACAAAGAGCAGAGCAGAGCCATTTCAAATCCTGGGGTTCAAGTCAACCGGCCCCATTCCATAATCTTGGTAACCTGCTTTGCTGGAATGGAAAGTAACTAATTTTTCTTTATTACACAAAATCTCCTAAAGTGAAGGTAAATTCTCTTCCGTTGTGATTTGAAGCTAATAATAACTACAGTTTATGTTATTGTTAAATACTACATGATATAATATGCTCAGTTATTAACAAATAACTACGAGCTAGAAGCACTTAACATTGCCACAATTTTCTTCATTTATAGAATTTGAGAAGGAAAGGGATTTTTTTTTTTTTTTTTTTTTTTTTTGCGGGATGCAATACTCCACATTCTCTAACTGAGAGCAACTATTTAATTCTTCGAAACAAACCATAAAACTATCGTAACCCGAGATGCATGTACTCACGGACACTTGTGTCAGGGGCAAAGGGTCACGAAGAGAGGAATTCAACAAAAAAAGAAAAATCGAAGGAAATAAATAGAAGCTTATTGGATGAACTCTCTCTTCATTCTCCTGTCTGGTGTTTGTGTGATGCACGGCACGTATATTAGATTAAGTTAACTCTATAATTAGGTGAGTGAGAATGTTTTTCCAGCACGTTAGACTACGTTTTCTTCCAATTTACATGAATATAATATAAATTGATAAAATATTTACAGAACATGAAAGCAATTAATTACCGTCAGTATCTTCATCAGACTTGATGAAATGTCAGCCTTGCAGTCGTGTGTGTGAAATCGACAATTTCTAGAGCAAGTTGCAGACAGTTCGTTCAAGTTAATACATGTATGGTTTGATTCCAATAAAAAAATTTAATCGCTTCACAACGACAAAAAAAAACATCAATAATGTTAATGATAATGACTGTGATAAGCCAAAGGGATAATTCAAATCTGCGGACAAAAAAAAATAATTTGTATGTTTTGCAAAGCACTATACAACCTAGGCCATCATCAACAACAGAACCAAGCGATTTATGATCAGGAAGAGAGCCCATTTCATTAACTGCTTTATCACCAACAGCACCGGCCTCCTAGACTCACTAGCATACCTATATCTTCCTGAGAGGTCCCACTTAATTCATTTCTTCATTAGCATCATCGGCTATGGAGCCCTGCGATTCAAAATGATACGAACCTCTTAATTTGCAATCTGGAAGTAAGATCTACAACCCCTCTGCGCTTAATTGGATGTGACGATGAAGGCTCCGGTTTACAATTAAAGAAGGCTTCCAAATCATGTCAAGGAATACTTCCAATTCTTGTTAAAGAAAAGAGAGAGAGAGAGAGAGAGAGAGAGAGAGAGAGAGAGAGAGAGAGAGAGAGAGAGAGAGACCTCAATCTTACGTCAAGGAAGACTTCCAACTCTTCTACTATATGTCGGGAAACGCTTGCAACTTTGCATTCAAGCTCTGAATCAGAGGAGATGGGACTGCAACAGTCGAGGTGAAAGCGATGACTTATTTTCCATTTCTCTCGGCACTCATTGCATATGGCAAACCCGCACACGCATGCCTCTGTCATTAATTAATCTGATAAAATCGCAGACTAATCATTATCAGGTTACTTGACATTCTTCCCTTCGAACACACAGGACGTTCTAGGAATGGGTGCCGTCGGAATTATCAAAGACTCCTCCCTCGAACTGGAAGGACGCCAAGAGTCGTTCATACGATATGGGGATATACATGTAATAATTCCGCATATAACTACCTCCATATTGGTTTTTCCTCTATAGCAAAAAATTGTAGTAATCCACTTTTTTCCATAAGTTTTCAGGGATGAGAGTGCTAGCTCCACGCCCTTGTTTTTTACCCCAACAAAGACAGGTACCCATTTCCAGCCGGTTGGACCGGTGAGAGGCAGTCTGGAAGCAATTCATAGACCCACCCACGCGCGCAAGTTCATACACACACACGCGCATACACACACATTATATATATATATATATACGTATATACGTATACTACATAATATATATCATTCTGCTAACTTTGCCCAAGGCAATTGCATGTCATGAAATCACCCTTTTGTGTGAATATCATGTGTCAAATTTCTAAAACAAAAAATACTTGCGCGTGTTTAGTGAATAAACGTAACATAATTAACTGTCCTGCTCTCTCTCTCTCTCTCTCTCTCTCTCTCTCTCTCTCTCTCTCTCTCTCTCTCTCTCTCTCTCTCTCTCTGCGCCCAAACACAGAAAACGGAATTTAAAGCTCTTGATATTATGGCACCAGACAAATTGCAGTCCATTACTGCTAATGTCGAAGGTTTAGTCAGCTGTGAGCGTTGGCTGAATCAAGCTAGAACACTTAAGTAGCCATTAGGCAGACTTGAACACAGATCAAATTACAAATTCGATAGCACATTCTGGATATGGCTTACTCTTTATTGCAAGTATCTTTCTTTTTTTTTATTGAATCACGTGAACAGTGTTTGTTAACAAAAGTCTAATTCGAGAATCCAAATAATCAGCAATATCCTTGCTCATTTACAACACAGTTCTAACAATGTCCTGAAAATGGAACGCATTTTATTTCCTAACGCGAATCATCATTGTTATTTATGTAACTTATTCAATTCATCAGTCATATATTCCTTCCGAAGGTAAATTCTAGTAGCAAGAAGGGTAGTGAATGTTTCCATCTACTCTACGTCACTGAGAACATTCTAGAATGAGAAACGCACATAAATCAACTTTACGACAATACCGACAACGCGGAACTGGAATAGAATGTGAATGGAAGTTTTTTTTAACAGAGGAAAAACTCCATTAAAATAAGTCAGTGTATTCACTTCATTTTTTTTTTTACAACGAAAAATATTTACAGTATTCGGTTGCGATAGTAACGGCCTGATCTTTTTTGTTTTTTTTTAACAAACAGAAAACTCAGCCGAGCAAATAAACATCCAAGTTTGTCCAATTTTTCGTACAAATAAAAAGCAAAGCCAATAACGCTAATTATCAAGTTTAATAATAAAAACGAATACATTATTTAACTTTTCATAAAAACAAAAAACAGCGCCCTTTACCAAGTTATAACTTAAAAACCGTTGGGGTTTGAATTTTCATAAAAGAAAAAGGCTTCCTTTCCGGAGACTTACCGTGGAAGAGAGAGAGAGAGAGAGAGAGAGAGATACGAATGGCCTCCCATACACTATCGTGTTCTCCTCTTAACGACTCCTGACATCTCATACAGGTCGTTCAAAGAGTGATTTATTAGGAACCAAACAACGGCTTTTACGGCTCATCAGTTCCCTTCCACTCCCCCCCTCACCCTTATATTCAATTTGGAAATGGCCTCCTGACATGCGAAACTGGAAGGCAGCGCGTAAAACAAAAAGAACAACGAAAAAATTTTTAAAAAGTGTAAGCACGGAGAAAATAGATTTTCCCGCTTTACTTTTATCTCCGAGTTGAGTTTGTGTATTGTTCATGGTAGACAAAAGTCGAGCGAGAAACTATTCTTAAGCTATAATTAACTAACTATTAATTCTAAAAGAAATTAAGGTACCATGACAAAAAAAAAAAAAAAAAAACACAAATAAATCGAAAATTTCTCGAACGCACCGAAAACATGTTATATCGCAGATCCGTAGTTGGTGACTCCATCCGCTAATGGCTAAAATCAAAGCCAAAGCTGGGCTTTGCTTGGGACAAACATCGCTGATGTAATCATGCAAACGGAGAGTAACAAAGGAAGAGCTGGCGTTTTGTCTTCACTCCTCACTCACACACACTCGAGAAAAAGACCCAAGTTGAAAAATATGGGATGTACAACAAGCAAATTGCATTAACGACCCGTTCTTAGGAGCTCATTTTTCAACTGCTCCGTCTGGTCGGAGAGAGAGAGAGAGAGAGAGAGAGAGAGAGAGAGAGAGAGAGAGAATTACTTGCAATATTACTTAGAATGCCCTTCAGTATTCACAACTAATCATAAAATGCAATTAACTTTTCAATATACGGAAGGTAGATAAACAGACGAAAAGAGACGATAAGATAAATTAATGTAAGAACTATAATAATGTAACAAAGAATACCTAAGGCACTGACAACCCTTCATAGCATAAAATTCAATTACCTGAAGTTAGGATGAAAATGGTAGACCACGGGACGGGTATTCTTATGCGGGTCATGTCAAGAAGTATATTGCAGTTAATGCCTTAAGTACACGAATGTAACCCTGATCCATTTCATCTAATGCAGCAGGTACACATTGTCTCACAGCGTGTGAGGGCTAAAAGACGACTTGAAATACTTTCGTATTTGATGGCACAGAATTTCTCGTTTAGGGCGAATACACTCATGTCAAAAAGAGAGGTGACGAAAATTCTAAGCTTGTATCCTAAAATTTTTCCTTTCTTTTCTTTTCCTTGATAATGACCACTGTAGGATTTAAAGTGAGATTTGGATAGTAAAACTATTCATGGCTGTGACACTAGACATCCTTTCAGAGAGAGAGAGAGAGAGAGAGAGAGAGAGAGAGAGAGAGAGAGAGAGAGAGAGAGAGAGAGAACTCATGCGGTGCTCTAGACGGTAAAATGTTCAACACTTTTTTTATCATTCCATTTACGGAAGAAATGACTAATCTGTCGATCCGAACCAACACAGTCAAAGAATGAAAGGAGTGGAGAGAGAGAGAGAGAGAGAGAGAGAGAGAGAGAGAGAGAGAGAGAGGAGAGAGAGAGAGAGTTTCTACTCAGCATCTTTGGTTTCCGGGAAACTTTTCCTCAAAAACAGAAGTGCTCCGTTGATCTTTTTATGGTCAATGCGTGTTTGCCACTTTACGGAGCCCTGTTTACAAACTGACGACCATATTTCACTTCTCATTATACGAGACTTTTTGTGGGGTTGCATGCTTCATTAATAACTGGCTATTTTTTTTTATCATATTTATTAATATTATAGGTTAAATTTAAACTTAGAAGAGTTAAAGGGTTAATCTTTATAGATTAAATACATTTGTAATGGTTAATCTTTATAAGTCTAAATGGCTAGACTTTACAGTAATTAAATGGCTGATTTTCACAAATTTATATCGAAAGATTAATATAAAGGAAGACGCAGAAGGCCAACGTAAAAATAATTTAATTAACAGATTACTCTAGGATGTCTAAGCTAAAAACGCACCAATTAGCCTTCGTGATTTTTTATAAAAAAGAAAAACCAATAAAACATTCATCTTCCGTGACTTAGCTTAATTAACACACCCATGCCCTATCAGTGTTTATGCAAATTTTATATATCTCTGAGCTTCCTCTTGGACTCAGAGTCTGAACGATGAATGAGAGAAGAGTGACTAGAAAATGCTTTACTTTTGACAGCAATGCGATATGGACACTACAAATACTTAAACACCAATTATTTTCTACTTCTAAAGTCAGTAACGTTCTCTATCATACTATTTATGACAATTCTGATAACACAAATAAATAGACGCCGAGAAAAAAATTAGGACAAAAACATAATCCGATATTTTCAATTAATTTTAAATCGTTACTCTTCATTTACACACGTCCTCAGAACAATCGAAATTAAACGCTAAACGAGTGAATGAGAGGTAAATAAATCTCCCAGAGACAAGTAAGCCGAAGATTTTCAATTAATCTCCGTGATGAACCTTCGAGATCTGACGCTTAAAAAAAAAACTAGATCAAAAGATGGAATAAAAAAAATAAATAAATAAATAAAGCTTCGCAGAGGCTAAAACATTTTCAATTAATTTCTGATCTCCATTACACCAATATCGTTTAATTAACCAAATTCTCGATAAAAGAAAATGCTATTTTTTATAGAAAAAAAATTTGTTTCAAAAGATTTGAAGACTTTACTACATTAGCATCTTTCGGCCGCGTTCTCTATGTACCACGAGATCCCCCGTAAGAAAACAGACCACCAAACAGTTCCAGAACATCCCGTAATACAAAGTAGCTTGAGCTGAAAATCAAAACAGTCTGCGTAGTATTATTTTGCGAACCTTCCGAGTCTAATGGTTTTCCACCGAAGGAGAGATAACGAGTGATAAGAGGAGGCAGACAAGTGAGACTCCTGGAAGGAGATGGCTGATAAAAGAGAGAGAGAGAGAGAGAGAGAGAGGTGAAATAAGAGAAATTTTGGAAACAAAGAAAAGGAACTGGTTGGAGCAAGGTCCTAGTGACTTAGAAAAAGAAAAACACTAAATGAAAGGAATGCAAAAAGGGGAAAGTGAACACAGGTCAAAAGGTGAGCATCAGATAAGGGAAAAGAAGAAATAGCGCACGTGGTAAAAATCGGGACATGTCGGCTGGGCAAAGTGAAATGAAAGTAATGCACGGAAAATGCGAAATATAAAACGTAAAGAAACGGGGAATGTGAAGTTGATGGTGAACAAAACCTTCAAAGTGAAATGGATTACGGGAAAGGGAACGAAAAGTATTCCAAAATTAGAGAGAGGAGATTCTGAACCACTCAGAAATGAAGGTAACCTTCGGTAATTCCAAGTGGAATTTGATAAATAACTCGGGAATAGATGAAATGGCGAGAAAAACTTGCGCCCTTATGGCGTTGATAAATACAGACTACAAATGAGAGAAAAATATGCTGAACTTTATAAAATTCGTCTCAAGTTTCGCGTATTTAACGTACGTTATAAACATATGGAGCTAACATACAAGGTATTACTAGACACTCATTTATGACATATATAATATACACATATATAAATTTTATCACATCACCGAGATTCATATAAACGCATTAAGCTACTAATGTCCTTTCATATCTAATTCGCCCTACCTTGGAATTAATACATTTTCATATATGTTAACCAAAGAGGATTCTTTTAGCCTTCGGTCAACATATATGAAAATATATTAATTCCGAGATATAGCGAATTAGGTATTAAAGGACATTAGTAGCTCAATGCAAATACATATACATATTCAAATACACACATTATACATATATGTGTATATATATATATATATATATATATATATATATATATATATATATATATATATATATATATATATATATATATAATATATATATATGTGTGTGTGTGTGTGTGTGTATGTGTATCCAAAATTATAAGATATTTAGACCGTCATGGCAAGACAATATAATATTTATATATCATATATACAACAAAGAATATCCTCATAGCAAAACAGGACAAGAAAACACGAAACAAACAGTAAATCTTTGGGAATTATTTGGAATGCCATTCCAGGGGATCTGTAAACTACACCCATTCGAGAAAAAAAGTAATGAAAATCGAATAAACTCCGACTAAATTGCCCGAACAGTACCTCAAAACAGGCCATGATTTATGAAGTCGAAGTCGCGAGCACAAGCAGAGGAAACTCTTGTAAGCAGACAGGTGAGACGTGATAAAGCAGAGATGCCTCCGATAAGCAGGTTTAAGCAGCGGCCAACGATAAGATAAAAGCTGAATATGTAAGTAGCATTCAGCCTAAGCTCCAATTCACATGGGTCACGATCTATATCAATTGTAAATGGGTTTAGGAAGAAGTCTCAACGCCATGCGAGCAGCGAGGGAAGGAAGGAAACAGCATTGTTATGACAAGGGAAAGGAAGGATGATGGGAAAGGGAATAATGAGTGAGTGAGGGACGGAAGAAAAAATGGTAAAGGGAGGTTATGCGATAGACAAATGAATAGCTGGACGAGGATAGGAGCTAAATCAAATAATAAAGGGTCAAAAGAGGTACAAAAATAAATGGTAAAATGAGAAAAGGGATAAAAGGCAAATGACAACTGATCATATGGAATAAAGCAAACGGTAAATTGAACAAAGGGATAGAAGGGCCATGGTAAAATGATTAAAGGGATAGAAGGATAAGCAGTAAAACGATGAAAGGGGGTAGAAGGGCGTACAATAAAAAAAGAGAAAGAGATTTAAAAAATTAAAACAAAGAGAGGGATAGATGCCCAAAACAGTAAAACAAGAACAAGATTTGAAATGAAGAATGAATGGTAATGTGACAAAATATGAAAAAAAAACATCCATCACAATCATAAACAATAGAAAAGACAAACAAATGGACACACATTTGCATACCGCACAGAGAGAGAGAGAGAGAAAGAGAGAGAGAGAGAGAGAGAGAGAGAGAGAGAGAGAGAGATATTCGTAATAATGCTTTCTCCTCCCTGCCGGTGCTGTGGCCAGCAGAGAAGAACAAGCAAGCAACGAACGAACAAGGCAATCCATCAAAAGACGGACCAGCAGGAACAAAGAAAAGAGAAAAACTTGATCCGATATAAATGAGAGACTGGCTAAATATAGCCTTTCAAGATGGATCAGAGTAACAAGAAGGGCCATAACAAAAGTGAATAAAGAAAAAGGGAGGGGCGCCCGACGCCAGAATGGAGATGTATAACAGCTTATTTATCGCCCGACGAGATGAACATTTTTATTCACTCTAGATAAGGTGAAATGTCGAGTAGGGACGTATACAGTAACTCACACTTCTGAAGACGTACTGTGTATATATGCGTGTATGTATATTGTATATATATATATATATTATATATATATATATATATATATATATATATATATTATAGTATATATTATAGGAGCACAAGCAATAAAGATAAAGGAAAACGAAAACTAAAAGCAGGGTACCTACTGATGAGGCTCTTCGCAAACCAAAACAAAAATACCAGTGCATCCCGGTTCCAGTGACTGAATTCCAGGAGGAAGAATCAATAACGCCGAAGATCATTTTAACAAAAGACGTCAATGGGCTCTCATCGGCACGTCGTTAATCATCCTGTCGATTGGCCCCTTTATATTATAAAACCCGTATCATCTCGCTCCCATTCATCTTTCTTAGGGTTACATCTGATCCCCTTACTCTCTCTCTCTCTCTCTCTCTCTCTCTCTCTCTCTCTCTCTCTCTCTGTCAACACCATAGATAATAAACAAGAAGAGGTAAACTCAAGTTTAAATAGGTTTACAGAGAGAGAGAGAGAGAGAGAGAGAGAGAGAGAGGAGAGAGAGAGAGAGAGAGAGCATTCGATGCAGACAAAGGAACCAATCTATAGCCAAGATTGTGTTATTCTTCATGACTAATGCATTGCTACGAGCAAATGTCGCCCCCCTAACCCGCCCCCCCAAAAGAAAAGGAAAAATCAGAAAAAGACCGTCCCTAAAAAAAGGCCGCCTCTAAGAAAACATATGACAAAAGAGTTCAAGATTTCAAATCAAGCTGAAAGGAGCCCCGAAGAAAATAAATCCCCGAGACAAGAAAGGCGCCGAATTTCCAGTGTCACAATTCTGAGAATACCCGAGAGAAGCTTGATGGACGGCGCCCATTTGGAAATTCCACAGTACTGTCTTCGGACCAATCTTTGACTTGCCTTTGCTGGTCCAGCATTCATCAACACAATGATCGAAATACCAGCGACTTCTTCTTTTTCTTTTTCTCCTTTTTTTTTTTTTTTTTTTGAGGTCAAGGGGACATTTTCTTGTCTTTACTTGGAAAAACATGCACCTGATATCCATGAACTGTGGTAAACTTGAGACTGTACTGCTTTGTTTTTCAATTAAAATCGCCGCTCTTGCTTTCGAAAAGCAACAATGTATAGATTTGTCCTTCTGTCCGATTGATATATGATTATTTTAAATCCTAAAAACATAATAAAAAAATCAACCTCTTTTCATATTCCTGCTTACGGATTAATGAAAATCCTGCAAATTAATTAAGTTATTGAATTGGTGAAAAACTTTCATTTAAAATTTGCTTTACATATCAAAAAGCTATTCCTTGAAACACAATTTCTTTTATTTTCCCACTCGCATCTTCATCATTTCTATTGTTTCTACGATAATACAGGTTATTGCTAATAGACGAGGCTCATATATATCTAGTAAGCTAAAATCAAGGATCCGAGATACCATGCAAAATCTACGTTACCCTGTTAATTAGTGAACTCATATTCGTGATAATATTTTCTGTATTCTTAAGAGCAACATCGTCAACATTTCTGAATTAAGTAAATGTAAGATCAGTAATATCTTATTTGCCTGGATATTAAAGTCACCATTATATAAGTAAATAAATAATAAGTGAAATAAAAGCTCAAGTTATACTACCAGCTCCATTCTTCAACTAGGGCTTCAAGGAATCAAGAACCCAAACACGGACAGTAGAAACGGATCAGTTGGAAGTTGATTGTTTCACGTCAATCATTGCAGCTCAACCTCTCGGCGTGGCCGGTTCCAGAGCAGCGTTCTTGTGTTTTTATTTATTTCTTCTATTTAAATGGTCCAATCTTGGCAGGCTACACTACAATAATTAGGCCAAAAACGGGTCAGGTTTCATGTCTGCAATAAACGTCTATTCTTCCCCTATACGATCCGTGACCTGTCTCACAGCACCCGTATCTGTCCATAACCGTCGGCACTTCACTAAAACCTCATTATCGACTTCTCCGCTAAAGGACGCTGTGTTAATGTAATGTCGACTGTTGTTTCTTGTTAAGCCATAAAAGGAAATTCGAACCGGGAACTACGGAGTTCAGGTCCTCGGACCCATCTCGGATCTCGTTGCTTTTTTGCCTCAATTCTTCGCTTACAGAGTATTCTTACATCGAATTTAATTCATTATATATGTGCCAGAACACACACATATATCTGTAACAATACAAACATATTTATGCATGAATGCACATACACGCATACCTAAATACTACACACACACACATATACATACACACACACACACACACACAAACACATTAGATCTATATATATATATATATATATATATATATATTATATATACTATATTATCTATATCTAGATATATCTATATCTATATATATATATATATATATATATCTATATATATAGTTATATATATAGGATATATATATATAATCTATATCTATATAGATAGATATATCTAGGTAATAGTAGATATATATATATATATAACTAATATAATATATATAGTATATATCTATCTATATATAATATATATAACTATAATACAACATAGATATATATATATATATAATTATTATATATATATCTATATATATATATATCTAATAAGATATAGATATATATAGATATATATATATATTATATATATATATATATTATATCGGATGAACCTGGACATTCAAATAAAAGGCGAGGCTATTATTGTAGCAAAAAGTCGGCAACAGTCCACAGTCTGTAAAGCGCAGAAAAATGCACTTTCTTTCAAGTGAATATAAACAATCTATAAGAAAATTCTTACAAGTATGCACTTTCTTTCAAGTGAATAAAAGCAATCTATAAAAAAAAAAATCTTATTTATGCGAAGAGAGTTCAAGATTTCTTTTAAACGCAAGCAACAATACCTTTTACTTTAGACCAAAGTCAACACCAGTTCTTTGAACATCTGTTCCTCACAAACACACCCTCCCACTCACCGACAACACAGGACTCTGATCCCAACTGCACCACTTTGTAACTGTACTTATCTTCCATCTCAGCCTCATTTTTTGACTCAAATCTTGTTAACGAGGCCACTGCAGTTCCCGGAGATCTCTCCCACGCTTTCTGCCCAGCATTTTTATATCTCTCTTTTTGCCTCCCTTCCCCCGCGGAATGCGGAACGCCCCTAAGGGTAGAGAAGAGATGGGGAAACGACCTGGCTTAACTAAGCTACAGTCACTGCCCGGACCCGACGTCTAAAGGCACCCACGCAAGCGACCACCCTATAATTAAAGGCTGCTATTTGCTGGCAAATGCTAATTTTTTTTCTCCTCGTATTTGGCTTCTTGCAGAAACAATTATACGGATGCTGAAGGGTTGCAATGACTTGTTTATAATGGCGTTGCGGTTTGTAAGGTAACCTTTTTTTCGGAGGGGTGGGGGTTTAGTTTTTTTTTTTTTTTTTTTTTTTTTTTGTCAGAGGAGATATGCATTTCGGTACCTTTCTCGCGGGCATGTCTGGGAGTGAGCAATCTACCATCGTAGTTATTTCACAGGATTACTTTGTAAAAGTAAGAAATATGAATAAAAGTTATATTTATCTAATTCTAACATGACCTCTGATCTATGTATCTACAGAGGTTACCAAGTTGGGAATGTAACTATACTAAGAGTTATTTTATTACACATACATATACAATATACATATGTATATACATATACATATATATAGTATATAGTTTATATATATAATATATATATATATAGTATATATATATATATATATATATGTATATATATATACACCCCGCACAAAGGTTACACGTCGATCTAGTCGAAGAAATCGTTCATGAAATGAAAAGCTTCATCAAGACCTTTCAAGAACATGAATAGAGCGACCAAACCCGTACCTCTCTGAGGCAGTAATTCACCGGAGCCCCGTAAATTCCACTTTTAAGTCAGGGTATTGCCATGAGTAATGACTCTTTTGTCTTGAGATTCACGATTGCCTTAACAACAGTCATCGGCCATTAAGTTCTAAGTGGCCGTTGGGCCCCTCGTAGACAAGAGAATAGTAACCTCCCCTCCCCTACCCCCTTCCCTCCTCCCAGTGAGATCCAGTCGGGGATGCTGAGACTGTAGGTTGAAGGGTTGTGCCCTCTTTAGTTTAAATCTCAAAGCATTAGGAAGTGAATTCATTTTAGATTACAGGAAATGAAATAATCAAAAGTACAGATTTTTATTTTGTACTTCGGAAGAACGGTGAATGCATTTACAAAGTCCATCATAATGTATGCATTCATTTATTGATTTGTGTCTTCAAACTGGCGTCGTAATACCACAATGTATTAAATGAAATTACAATGACAAGGTAGAAAAGAGTAAGATAAACCTCTTATGAGAAGACCTAGTTCTGAGATAACTAGTTCTGGGTAATGGATAAATTTCCGGAGAGGAATGGCTTATGAGAGGGAAGATATATGAAACAATGAAATGCCTTAGAAAGTCCAAGTTGTTCTTGTCACTAATTTCGTCAAGAGGTTTTTAAATACTTCTTGCATTGGCCTCTACTGTATTTATTTTATGCCACAATTCCTAAAATACAATAAATATTTAGAATTCTATGAAATAAAATATTCTAGAATCATATAATAAATATAAAACATATTTTTACCTGTATCATCATGTAAACTAATTCTCTAATTCCACTTAGGCACTCTGCTAATGGCATGACAGGGCTTTCATATCAATTATAGTCCGGCATTCCATTTTGCTCCGACAAAATACATGGAAAAAGGAATATACACTCTCATTCCAAAAATATGCACTGCTGGTAATTTTATAACAGGTCTAATGAAACTAAGTGAATAATGCATATCGCAAACATGCCCTAACAATGCGTCCATTACGGGATAATGGATTCATGATGAATAAATTTAAAAAGTCTCGCTTCGTGATGGTCATAAGGACGAATTCCTTTATCAAACATCATCAAAACGGCAGCCTTACGACACGAACCTAATTACGATTCGAATTCATGACTCATAATGAGTTAAAAACCTACTCGTTTATTCATTTTCATCAGATGCAAGGTGGGTGGTGTGAAATTTCTGTTCCTCGTCCGCCTACTGGATGAACCCAAACATGCAATATGGATCATGCATTTATTAATTTTTTTTTGTTTTTTTTTATTTCTGCATGACCTTTCACCTGGAAGGGCACACATTAGCGCAATGGATAAAAGTACAAAAGGAAAAAAGGAAATGAAAAATTTGGGAATCCTCTTTCCTGCAAGGCAGTGTTATTATTTACCCATATGCACAATAGTTCATACTTCATAAACATTCTATGAATGATTGTGGGGACCTATGACCTCCCTCTACTCAAGACAGTCTTGTGCTATCTGCTGAAAAAAGTTCGTTATCATAATAATTGTTTTTTTTTTTTTTTGTATTTTTCAATTTCTTTCCTGCAGAGGCAACGCAGAACAGATGCGCTTAGCGTGTGAAAGAAAGGTCCTTCAACCAAACTCTTTATTTATCCATTTTTCAAGTGCCACGACCAAGGTCATCGTTAACCTAAATTACGAAAAGAAGAAAAGAAAAGGAATGAATGTAGAATTTATCAGTGTTGAGAATTTGTACATTAACTAGTTTTGAGCATCACGCCCTTTCGCACTGAATTGCATATTTTGTTTGTAAAAGCATAATCTATGGGAATTATATTCTTTATTAAGTTCTTGCACATTGTACAAAAATGAAATGAACATGTCCTTTGGAAGATTATGTGCATATAGGCCAAAAGACTAAATACAGCAATCGATGCAGGTGAAGTCATTAGTCAAAAAGTTTCACAATGTCTTAGTTTTGAAAGAGTTGCAATGAATATTCATATTGCGGATAACTGTTTAACACCGCCATAATCATTAGCTTGCAAAGTGAGAGAGAGAGAGAGAGAGAGAGAGAGAGAGAGAGAGAGAGAGAGAGAGAGAGAGGATCCGCAGCAGCTTTGTCCAAGAATTCGCAGTCAGCAATTATGAATATTTAACCTCTTTAACTTTTTAGCTTATGGGCAGCAATTGGCTCTACTGCTGGTCCCATTAACAGCCGAAACTACATTGATATTAATGACCCTCCCTTCGTTAATAACAACCCCATAATGGTGACACGGAAATTTCGCTTTTGCAACGAGATGTGGGAAAAGTGACCCTAATTTCCGGGTTGGGGAGGGGCGGGGAGGGACGGGGGATCTGTTCCCATCCCTCACCAGTGGGTTCAGCTTCTGAGTACCTACTGGGAGCAGTGTATTTCTGTATCTTCTCGTAAAAGGAAAATTGCACTTATCCCCCCAAAAATATTATGAGACTTTTAGGCTTTTTGTGTACAACACTGAAATCACGTATAAATATATTCGAGTTATGATAGGCCACATTAACGCCAAAATGAACTGTACATTCAAGCTGATGTTGCTAATTTATTATTCAATTGTTATGCTAAATATGCATTTTTACTGTTATTGCGTACATTTTCTTTCAAATTATAGCTAAGGTTGTATTTCACGTAAACAATACAGAAAATATAAAGGGAAAAATTATATACACTACAAACTGGTAATATACAAAAAAGACAAATAACGTTTTACAGTATTTTGATTTTGTACTGCTTGATCCAAGTTCACTGCCCAGCAACGTACCTAAGCCAGCTAATCTATGTCGCCAATAAATCTCAAATTTTTTTTTTTTTTTTTTTTTTTTTACATGGTGTTACTTCTAGGTGAAAAACTAAATCCCACAATAGTAATCATTCATAAGTCTTTTTGAGTTTTTTTTTTCACACTATGCGTCGTCCTTTTTCAACGTTTTTCTCCTTCCAGTCGATGATACTATATATTATATATATATATTATACTAATAATATTAATATATATTATAATATATAATATATATAATAATATATATATTATATATATATTTAATAATATTATATTATATAATATATATATATTTCGTCGACTGGGAGGAGAAAAACTCTGATAAAGGACGACTCTTAGTGTTAAAAAAATCATAGAAAATGTAATTAATTGATACGTCTTTCTGAGTTATAAAAAAATATACATCGTCGACTGGGAGGAGAAAAACTCGGAAAAAGGACGACGCTGAACCGAAGGGGAACTTTCTCCTTTCTGCCCGACCCCTCAACGCAAAACTCATTCCGACACAATGAAGAAATAAATTACAGAGGAGTCGCCTGCGTTTTCACAAAGCGTCAGCGTTGGAACGCTGCACTGGCCAAGCCAAGCCAAGGTTCTTCAGGCAACGTTCACAATGCAAATTACAGACTCATTATGCAAAACAAATGCGCGAATCTCCGAATTTTCCGCTGGTGCTACGGGACGAAAGAAAATTAACTAACCAACCAACGACATGTATTTATATATGCATGCACACACTCACACACACACACACACACACACACACATATATATATATATATATATATATATATATATATATATATATATATATATATCATTCACTATATTGTGTTGTGAGTTTTATTGTTTTATATACTACATAATGAGTTGGAGTTCGACGCACTGCTGATGAGTCTTATGTGTATGCATAAGAAACAGCAAATACTGAGGGAGCGTTTTATACAAGGGAGCTATTCTTATCTGAGCAGTTAGGGACGAATTTAGCTATGACTACTGTCCTTTTTCATTCCTCTGGAGCAGCTTCCAGTCTGGGGAAACCGCTAATTGTGATCTCATCTCTTTGAAAGAGTCTAAATAGACGAAACCGGCAACACCATACATTCTCTTTCCTTATCCCTGTTAAAATATATAATACATACACACACATTCTATAATATATATATATAAACTATCATTGCATCTTTTCATTTAAAGTTCTTCATCACAGCAAAGACGACAATATATGAGTCAAAGAAATAAAGATAAACTCCTCAGTAAAAAATATTCTAGAAAAGATGTTGCTTCAACATCTTCCGGAGTAAGAATCCCTGGTCATACTTATCAAACTTCTTACAATATGCGATAAGTTGTTCTTATAGCGATGCTTCCGCGTCGCCCTAATCAACAAAAGTATAACCATCCAAACGAATACAAAAATCAAACTTCGGTGACTCTCTGGATTCTTTAAAACTAAATGTACCTGTGCTTTAGAGCCCGTGTATGCGTGTGTAAGCGCGTGTTTACATGTGTATGTTGCTTTGTTTGGAAGACGCGTGCAACTGTGAGGGTTGAAGGAGTCCATGCGGTATTTGTTCCCCCGACGGCCTTCGATGCATAGTTTTCCCTTGTAAGGATGATGCCCAGCCCCAGTTACCGGGGCAGAATGCAAATGGCTCTAAAACAGAGGAGGAAGGACTTATGACACGAGGTAAATAACGAAAACGGACGAGCTGCCGATGGGCAAATATCTTCGCACGTAATTTCTTTTCTTTTCTTGTACCCTGAGATACAGATATCACTTAAAATGACTGAGGGCAAAGAGGCCTTCCGTTATTCTCTCTCTCTCTCTCTCTCTCTCTCTCTCTCTCTCTCTCCTTAAATCCTTGAGCCGTAAAATGAAAAATGTCATTGCATTGCATAAACGACAATTCCTGTAGATTTGAAATATTGCACTACACTGTTCAACTAGACTTTCATGTAATACTTTACCACTTTCAGTTACTTTAATAAACATCTAAAAACTACATTTCACCAAAATCTGGAAAATATTTTGGCTCATATTTGAGAATGAAGAATGATCTCCATTGCAAGGTCGTATTAATGTTTATATCAAGAACACACACGCACGCACGCTATACATACATACACACACACACACACACACACATATATATATATATATATATTATATATATATATATATATATATATATACCAGTACACCACAAATAAAAAGTGGCAACTACTAAACGGTGCAATATCTGCAGTATAATAATAATAATAATAATAATAATAATAATAATAATAATAATAATCTTCGAATTGTACATAGTGAAACATTTCCATCCAGAAAAATGTCATAAAACTACAGTACATGCGTCAGTCATCCAAGGTACAATACAAAAACTGAAGAACCGAAGAAATTTGTGCTGAGAGAGAAAAGAAAAAAGTGAGAGAAAAGAAAGAAAGAGAGAGGGAATTAAATCAGATGGAATGACGGAAGATTAAAAATCTCGCCGACTGTGGCGAATTATAGCGAGGTTAAATGAAGGGGTGTGTTTGTGCGCGGGCGGACGGACTTTCACTACCCAACGCCAAGCCGAAGCCAGAACCAGGGCAACGCAGTAGGACGCGTCGTAAACGTCCATTGCCCATGACACAAAGAAGGGGAGGCAAAGTGGATGCCGAGGAGGAGGAGGAGGAGGAGGAGGGGTGGGAGGATAGAAGAGGTGAATGAAGGTAGGAAGCTACGAAGGGGGATCAACTCATTTCCAAGAGCAGTGGTGCAGGAAAGGGTGTGAAAAAAAAAGAGGTCTTATATTCAAGATGGCAGAGGATGCTACTGAGGAATGAGAAGGCCGAGTTTATCTTAAGGGAAGCCAGATGGCACAGGGTTCGGATAGGGGAAGGACCAGGACGGCTGGGAGGAGAGAATGGGAAACGCCAAAACTGATCCGTGAAATAAATGCCAACAAAGGAAGTATATGGAGAGAAGAGAGAGAGAGAGAGAGAGAGAGAGAGAGAGAGAGAGAGAGATAATCGGTTCCTTTAGTGACTGGCTGCTTCAGTACTGTGACTGTAATTCATGCCCTCTTAAGTCTGCCTTTTCTTTTACGTGACAAAACAAACATACATGAACATGATTGGAAATTATTTTACCATATATTTTTCAAATGAATAAAATTATCAACCTTTATATATATATATATATATATGTATCTATATAATAATATCTTATATATATATATATATTTTTATTTGAAAGTCAAATGAGTATACAAAAATCTCATTTCATTTGTCTGAAAAAGTTAGCACGCCCAAATCACTCTGAGGAGCCTTAACTTCGAGCAAAAAGTGTGGATACTTTCATCGGGCCATTGCTAATGAAAGACGTGTGACCAATTTGACAGTATCGAATTACCAAACATCAGGATGCAAGCAGTCATATTAACCGTGACAAACAGGAATAATTGCGGTTTAGCAATTAAAGCTCTTTTTTTTCTTTCTTTCTTTTTTGGTGCATATTTTTAGAGTTCTTGCACTGGAGAAAATGTTTTTCTTTTAGTCTAACTTTTCCCATACTATTCATAAACAAATAATGAATGGTTAAAGATTAAAATGCGTATATTAGAAATTAAGATTAAAATGCGTATATTAGAAAGACTTAAAAAAACCTTTCTTGCACGACTGTAAATTTCATATTTTCTCTGCTCTGATTCCAGCAGTCACTACCCCTCATCGGTTTGATCATTTCTTCACTAATAAAAATTCATTATTCATCAAAGCACAAACCGAGAAGATCGTCGTTGATGAAACTTTGAGATTAAAGCAAGATCAACAACAATAACAGCAGCAACAACAAAAACTAGATCATCAAGAGGCCATTAGACTACAAATTGATATCAGGGAAAGATTCGGGTGGAACCAACAGGCCTTTACGACCTGTTAAGAGGTTAATAGATCCGTAAAAATCAGCAGGACGCAATGTCAGGGAGGTGTACCCCAGGCCGAGGTTCTCCCACACTTTTTTTTGTTTTATCAAACAACCCTGACCCTACTCTTTCCTTTCCATAGTGTGTGTTTTTAGGAGATGACGGCAAATATCATACCCGCATTCGATATCAAGGTAACCAATGGCGAGTTCTGAGTATCAGGGTCCTCTAGTCGCAATTAGGTTCAGTGATCTCCACTCCGGATATTACCCTCAGCTCAAAACGAAAAAACTATGCGACCGAAATTAATGAAAAGAACCGAGTGGTCTATATGAGTTTATGATTATGTGGGTGGTTTCTTCGATCCTGAATTTGGATCTCATTCTATAACATCCAATCTGGCTTTTGAATCGGTTCAACATCTTGGCCTCTCTCGCAAAATGTTTATTAACACTGCTTGTTGCTCCTGACAAGAAAGTACACAAGTGCTTGCCCCTGGACACGACGAATACCACTTGCTTGCTCTCGTTCCTTCAGTTTTGTTGGGTTCACCTCAGCGGAAAGCAAAAGCGTGTGTTACGGGACCCTCCAAGCAGAAGGACTCTATGCCTCAATGGATCTTTGGTTGCAAGAGCGAAACATCGGCCCTGAGTGTTCACAGTCGGGTATCTACATTCAGTGTTCCGTTTTTCCTTGGTTTTATGACCAGTCGAAACAGCGCTGTAATACACATTACGAACTTTCACCCAGATTAAAGACACAGGCCTTAGAATATGCAAATGACCCCCGGCCTGTTCAAGGCGAAGTTATTGAAAATTTATCTGTGAGCTTTTGCAGGAGTAAAACACATTTCCTTCAGGTGCGGAGAGGATTGTTTACGGACCAGAGCGCCCAGGATTGCAAACGCAAACACTGTATATGCTTACCACCTATTGTCTTGTAATGGGATAGCTAATACATAGTGCTCCGTGCGCTCTTTTGAAACTGTATCTGCAGTAATGATAGTTCCACGAGATCGTTACGAACGTCTCCGGTGAAAATCCCTCAATTAGATACTAATAACCGCCTGCCCTGATGTCATGCCCAAACCATATTTGCATAATTACTTAATTCTCGAAGAATTTTCAAATTTCTCCTACACCAAAAGGTTTTTGACACTGATCGTGGAAGGGGCACTGGGTTCCCGTTCTCAATGCAGGACGAAGCAATGAAGTTCTCAAGAATGGAACAGTTTCACACCAGTTGCCAAAGTACAAAAACCAAATCTAAAAAAATTACCAATAAGAAAGTTATTATTATGTATATACATGTACATACATACACACAAACACACACACACACACACACACACACACACACACACACACACACACACATATATATATATATATATATATATATATATATATATATATATATATATATATATATAGCGAACGCAAGCGCCTCAGTATTCTAATATAAGTTCCATGGTTAAATTCCGGCCTGCTGCCCACAAGTCGACCCAGCTGTCAATGGGCACATTACTCATATATGCTTGCTGAGAACCTTCTCAACTGGATAAATGTTGGGGGTAGTTCGAGTTTATGTCGTCTTTCTTCACCAAGATTCAGTCACAAGCGTTCTGAAGATAAATTGACTAACAAAACCACCCAGGCAGACTCAGGTAGGCCTACGGATGAAAACAATGCCCTCTTATTTCCTTAACAGCGGTATTTTGGTCCGTGATTTCCCGTCTTGTTTGTTTGCGGTTCTTCAGTCGTGTTGGTTTGTGTACATGTGTTTTCAGAGATTGGCGAAGTGGAAGTGACTGTTTGCAGTCCAAACAACCTTTACACATATCAAAGGTTCGTTAGTTTTGTAAAGTTTCTTTATACTTTTTCTGCAGTCCACTACAATACAAGAACTTGTATGTCTTAGCACTATTTCCAGTATCG
>NC_061092.1:17906217-17918717 GCF_015104395.2 Macrobrachium nipponense
ATATATATATATATATATATATATTATATATAAAACACCATGCCTACGGACCTCATCATAACATAAATCGAATGATGAATAATCCAAAAGATTTATTAATTTTTCTATTATATATTCATTTATATGACTGTCACCCTACTACAGATAAAAATAAATCTTACTTAGTTTAGTTTATATGATAAAATTTCAAATAATCCTATAAAATATGGCTGACTAATTCTTCATATTTTCTTTCTTTCCAGATGTGGCAGGACATCGAGACGGTGCTGCTGGGAGACACAGGAGGAGCGGATCCTGAGGCCGGTCATTCCATCAGTGTTGGCACCGAACATCCTACCACGCCCACCTCTTCGTCACCGGCCATGTTTACAGCGCCCTCTCTCCCGCAGACTCCCTCCATATTATCGCAGGCGCTAACAGCGCCCCTGACGCCCAGACTACATTCACTGCAGTATACAAACTACTGCCCTCCTCCCCTCCCGCCTGCCCCTCCCCAAGAGCCAATTATAACCCCGCTGGGCAATGACGAGGGTCCTGGCGGATACCACGTCCCGAATGAAGAGAACCAGAATTACCGAGGGCCCTCTCCCCCCTCGATGGTCATGGATACCAGCAACTACCAGAGTCATCAGTACGCCTCCCCTTACCACGCCTACATCGAGGGGAGCCTGGAAGTGGACACCTACATGGCCGAGGAGCTGCAGCCCCAATTCCAGCCTAATGTCATAGAGGCTCCTCCCATGGTTCAAGCAGAGGACTTCGTCGACCTCGACGCTCTGGCCAAGAGCGCCGCCGAGGGTCATTACTACGGAGGCGAGGCACATCAGTCGCAGCACATGAAGCACGAAATGGAACAGGAACATTACCACTACGGAACAGTCGAGTCCCCGACAAAGCTTCCCTCTATCGCCACCTTTCAGCCCAGAACTCACGCTCTGGCATTCAACAACTATGGCACGACCTTACCGCCGGTTTCAGCCGTTACAGGATCACAGCAACAACAGCAGATGCAGCAATCACAAATGAATGGGCAGCACCAACATCAGCTGCAACTCCAGCAGCAGCAGCCGCAGCAGCAACAGGGGGAGGGGGCGGCACCCCCTCTCGCAGCACCGAACCCATCGTCAGCTCCGCAACCACCTGGTTTAGGAGGAGTCGCACCGGTCACGTATAAGATGACGCAGGTCACATATACTCACGGCCAGATGTCGCCCCCTGCCTCTCCAGACAACGAGGAGCTGCCCCCTGGAGTGAGAGCGTCTTCTAGTGTGACCGTGCTTGGAGGTAACCCTCCCCTAACTAGTACCCACTCCCTCACGAGACAGACACTACAGACGCTGGTTAAAGTCATGACCCCGCCGTCTTCGCCCAATCTCTCAGAGTTGCTCTCCACCCCCGTCACCACCGCCGCCTCCTGTCAGGCCCTCACTCTCACAGGTTCTGAACATCGCCTCACCCCCTCCTCCCAAGAACAAAAGCATCCTTCCCCCGCCCCTCCCCCGCCTCCTCCTCCTCCAGCTGTAGAACCTCCGGTGCCACCTCCACCGCCGGACGAGCCGGAAGCCAAGGCTGCCAAGAAACCCACCAGCCGAAAGAAAATCACGGCGCACACTTGTCAGCACCCGGGCTGTCAGAAGACGTACACCAAGTCATCCCATCTGAAGGCCCATCTACGCACCCACACAGGGGAGAAGCCCTACATGTGCAACTGGAAAGGCTGCGGCTGGAAGTTCGCGAGATCAGACGAGCTCACCCGGCATCTCCGCAAGCACACAGGCGACAGACCTTTCCGATGTCGACTGTGCGAACGAGCCTTTTCGAGGTCCGACCACCTCAGTTTACATATGAAAAGGCACGTGAGTGTGTAACCTGCACTTGAACAAGGTTTTGCGTGCACTTGAACAATTCCAAAACCCACTGTACATACGCAGCCGGTGTACAAAGGCCAGGATCCTCTCCGGCCAAAGGAAGAGGGTCGGGCCTCACTTATGTTACCACGTGCCCCCAACAGACTGATCTGATTTGTGTTCACGCAGACCCAAGCATACACGCACCCAAAAGCATGCCTAGTATATTCTTGACCTACTTCTGACTGAATGTGAAACCGTCGAGTTCTATACCGTAAGACAAAAAGCAAACACAAATTTGTCTGTATAAAGAGCAACCAATAGACCATGGTACTGGGTACAATTAGGGCCTAAAGCCTGATAGTTAATGACAGTTTTGGATGTTAGACATATCACAGCCAGAAAAAAACTTATTACATCATGCACTTTAAATACACTATCTTCAAATCCATTTTAATTCTGTTATCTACCGATTCGTGTTGACTATCCTCCTGCACAATATACAGGATGTTCTGGGAACCATATAATTAGAATCCACTAGCAGAAGATTTACATATTTTATGATACAGTACATCTTATCATTGTTGGATTAAATATTAAAACAAACTAAATTTATAAAACAAAAATTAGGATGAAACATCAAGCAGCAAAGATTACTGACTAACGATGAGGTTAACATTGTATAGTTTTATGAAAACCTACGGGATATAGAAGAGAGAGAGATGACTGTATAGTAATAACATGAGGGAGTTTAGGCCAAGGGAATAAAATAGAAGAGAGAGAGAGAGAGAGAGAGAGAGAGAGAGAGAGAGTATTCGTGAAAACGCCTCTTTACGCACTTGCACATTCATCACATCATTATTATAGCTGCCTTCGCCCAGATGTTGCGTGGTCTGCCCAATTATCCAAGGGCAGGCAGGGGAAATGAAGGGGCCATTTGGGACCGAGTAGGGAGGGAGGCCTCTAATGCCCAATATTGACCATATCCTCTCGTCACGTTCACTGATATTTCATTTTATATTAGATTTTTTTATTATACATACAATTACATGTCCTGTGAAGGCCAAAGCTCTTTTGGCTGTTAAACATTTTATTAGATAAACGAAATTGGTTTTCCTTTCAGTTCGTCGTACATGATTGTATTAGCACTTTATTATCATAATAAAGTAACCCTCGTGTTTAATGCACGATTAATTCCAAATAAGTCTGTTACTGTTGTTTTACACTGCTTATATCTTTTCTAAATTATTTCTCTTCTTCACTGAAGTTAGATAACTCTGAAATCCAGATTTATCATTATAGCTCTATATTTAATTGCCGAAACTATACTACCCTCGACAGGGCCGTATTTTCAGTTATACACTAAACAAAATTGTATGCTCTTGTAGCATACAAGCGTTTCATATCCTTTAATAATTACAACTTTTGTACCATCACCGTGTGGTCTAACATCTTACATGACAAAATATCACTCACAAAATACAGTTATCCTGAGATACAAAAATGTATTTTGAGTTACCCGCAAAAATGAGATCTTATTACCATGGTTTGCGTAAAACAAAAGGTTGCTTGTTTTTACCGGACAAACTACATATTACCAAATATTGCTCATTCTGTGCCATAAATCACGAGGATATGTAATATCAAAGAGAAAAGCTATATACTCTTGTACAGGCTGAAACATTTGTACAGAAATAATTTCTATATAAGGACGGAATCTATTTTGAAGTATTAACATTTATAATCAAAAGCTAGTCTTCTATGCCATAAAATAGAGAAAAACTATGTTGAATATAGAAATTTAATTCTAGGCAAAGATTCATTTCAGCTTCCCTCCTCTTTCATTTCAATTCTCTCTTAGAGTCCAAAAGCGATGCCTTCCCGAGTAAAGAGAAACAGAAAGGTAAAAAGAAAAAATAATAGTCAACGCTAAAATGCCGTGATGAAAACAGTGAGAGGCAATTCGGGGACAACATAAATTTTGTCGTGTGCTCGGAAGGCCAAAGGGAGCAGCCGGAATGGCGGGAAGATAGCGGAGACTGAACGAAGAGCCAGCAAGTATAGCACGAATGGATGGGGAGGAGGATTCCCCAAAGCGAGGAAGATCCTCGCCGTCCTCCTCCTCTTCACCAGTGCCTTCCCCCAAGAGCCCTCTATCCTCACCTGTAACTCCTCCCACTAGCAGGCTCTTACTTTTTTTTTTTTTTTTTTTTTTTCTAGTTTCCAGGAGGCCCAAAGGCTTCCATTTTCATTACGGTAATGGAGTTTGCTGCCATCTGGTGAGCCCCGCGGGACGTTGGTGCTGATACCTTGTCACGTCATCGCTAGCGCCTAACACGCGAACTACCCACTCTTGTTGGTGTCTCTACTTACTGCCTTGCCTCTGGCTAATGACGTGTGCTATTAATTACGACAGCCAGTTTTAATTAGGATTATGACCTTTCAATTTTTTTTCTTCCCCTTTTCACTCAAGTTCCGCCCATCCCGCCTATTATTTTCTCCTGATCTAGAAACATTTCTAAAATGTACATAATCACTCTGTATCGTGTTGTCTTTCGCACTGAGATGACGAACACCACCATTAGTACCTCACGGTGGGTGACTGGAAGATGTGATCATGATGATTTCGTTTTCCCCTCGACGGTTTCACGCTACGGTGTACTGCAACTGCTATACGGGATAGAGGCGCCCAGGGCATCTGTCGCTCGATGCCATGACGAGAGACGACTTCACTGTGTCCGATTGTGTGCGTGTGTGGTTGTCTTTGGGTGACCAGCAAAGGTGTGTCTAATCGGTCGAGAGAAAGGGGCATCCATGCCCTGTATAGCTTAACAACGTTAGTTTTCAATGTAGTTGGAAGTAGAGCTGTCAGCCGGCATTTATGCGATGCCGGCCGTATCCATGGATGTATGTATACTTTACACATCATGTTTAAGGTGCTTAAATTCTCTGATATGTGAAGTCAAAACACTGTATAACTTTAAGATTAAATACCTTTTTTTGTATATAATTTCTCATGGTTCCAAAGGAGCTCTACAGTATATAGGTTGATATATATTATATTACATAATAGAAGACCGATTTTCTTCGGCCGTTTTTATGGAAGTTGTGTTCTGTAGCTCTCGCCTGTTCACATTCACAACAAAGAAGGTTGTAGGTTTCTGAATTCACCAAGTTGTTATTCCCAGTCTTACGTTTACATAACAATCATTTAAGTCAACTTATCATCAATTGCAAACAAAATGTCAGCAATTTCAAATTTTTTACTGCTTATGATATAATACCAATCAAATTCATTCATCCACATGTGAATATAGAACTAAGTTTCATTTGATAATTCAGGGTGAATTAAGAAGCCATCAACATTATTATCCAACTGTAACTTACAACTATTGCACCAAGATTACTGCAACAGAGGGCGACTAACTAATATGACAAGATTATGATTTTTGAAATTCATCTTATTTTTTTTTTTTATAAATCAGTTTTCAAAAATGAAATCCAACTGAGGTCGCCAGCAGTTCTTGAGCCCGACACTAATTGCTGTTGAAGTTGTAAAAAAAAAAAAAGAACTGGTTTTGGTGTGTACAAAACTTATCTCTGATCTCTCATCGTGGCACCCGCCTTACGTGTACCAGTACTTTCAAGTACTAACCGCACTTGCTGTAGTAATGTCGTGAACGCTGTATGCATTCGAGTAACATTCGGTCCTGATCCGCAGCCAATGACCGTTGCTACGGAAGAACCGAAATGTGCAAAAATGTATTTCTGAGGCTCTGTAATTCATGCACGTTTCAATGTATGAATAAAATTGTGACAGTGTTTGTTGTTCAATGTACTATTCGTTTTTTTAAAGCTTTAATAAAGTTTTTTTGATGTTATTTACTTACTAGAGATTTATGAATCAGTGAATTGTCCAGATGTTTTACAGTTGAGACAATACAGTCGACCACTACAGCAGGAGTGGAAGAAAAAAAAAAAGAAAAAAAATAGAGAAAATCCTTCCCTCAGGGAAGGTGGTATTGGACACAAGTATGGTACCCGCGGGCAGATTACACGCCAACGCTCCACACAACTTTAACTCTTAGATCATTAAGCACTTGTGTAATTTAGATCTTTTTTTATCTGATGAAATAATCCCAAATTTCCCAGATTTCATCTTCTGATGCGAGTGGCCCATTCGCTTTAGACTGTCGTGACGATGATAGTCGTACGTCCCCCTTCCGGTTTTAGTAAATACGCAAAGTTTGACAATAAATTGCCTTGGGAGGGAGTTATTGAACCAACCAGCTCGTTTTGAAGAAAATTTACAATAACACAAGACAATAATTCATAAAAACTGAATCAGTCAAGACTATTCCCCATAGACCCCATGTATATAGAAGCACACTTCGCTGATTATCGGGTTTAAAGCGTGTAGGCCACGTCGAATCTCTCTATTACAGGCCATAGAGTTGAAATCCCTATGTCCTTCATATGTGATACTAGTCCTTAAAGAAGTGCATAGTATGTAGGATGAACATGTACATTATGTAGATTTCTCGCTGTCTCTAATGTCTACTTTATAATATTTGCTTGTATATCGTGCTCATAAATTCATCGCAGTTAAAAAAAAAAAACTGTCAAAAATATACAGTTCTTAATGTTAAAAGTAAAAACATATGAAAAATATGTCATCTTCCTGATTATCCCTTTTTGTCTTTTCGATGTAATTTATTCTCTTAACTTTCTGAACAGGTGTAATTAAATGCAGCCAAACTACTTGAGGTTTTCCTGGATATTTTTTGCTATGGATGTAAATTGCCAGGATGGTCGGCAACTACCAGTTACGGATTATGGTTATCTTTGATTCCTTAGTGTCCAAATTTGTTTATTTTCAGTTTATTACATTTCATTTACAACTATTCCTAAATCTAGTTTACTAACATCACCACTCACAATATGCAACTATTCATGACATTCCCGAATAGAGAAATGTCATATATTTCATTAAATTTCTACACCGCTTAATTCGCTAATAAACTGTCTCTAGAGAGAGAGAAAAAAGTATTTCTCAAAAAAGCCAAGATGTAACTGGTAAACTGATCCCTGACAATATATACATATACTTTTTTTTTGCAGGATGGTGCTTCTATATAAATGTTTATAGTACCTGATAACTTTGATATGATTTTTTTGTTTGTTTATTGTCATGTACAGCCCTTTTTGTATTTGTCAGTCAAGGTTATATGTTTTGGTTATCAGTGACGTGGATCGTTGTACGTATATACATATGCTGTATTTGTCTCGTTCTGTTAAAAGTGACGTCTGTAAAGTTGGCTGTAATATTTATAAAGACCAGCATCTTCAACCTTTTTTTTTTTAATGATTTCTCAATAGAATTCTTTCCCCAGTCCATTACGCCATCCTGTAAGACCATTATTTTATCTCATTTTCTTTCTCCACTTTGTTTTATTAGCCTCTGGAGTATCCTTCAGGGGGATGGTATGGTATACTACGAGAAAATGTAAAAAAAAATATATATATGAATGTATTTATATAACACAAATGCAACAGCTACGGTGAAATGTATAGCGTGATTTTGACCAACTGTATAATCATTGTATCTGAAAAAGCCCAATAAATGAAGCAAAACCAATAATCTTTCTGAGTATGCCATTCCTGCCCCTAGCCCAAATGCCATTGCCTGACTAAAGACTTTCCAATTGTTTAAATAGAAAAAAAAAGAAAAAAAAGGACTTTAAGACTCTTAAAAGTCTCTGAAGACTATGATTCTTCTTGGTGGAATTCTAACTCAGATTTTAAAAGATGAATGGTGCAAGACTTTCTCTGTAAGTCTTTTACGACCAAGATTCTTATTGGTTTAATTCAAATCTAGGAGGAAGTGAGGGAACTCCCGATTTCAGTCTGAGCAGGTTTTTGGTATTCGGACAAGGACGATAGAGGAACACAGCGAGAGAGCGAGAGCGAGCGAGCGAGAGAGAGAGAGAGAGGGAGTGAGAGACAGATAATTATATTAAAAAAATGTCTATATATATCTGTGCGTGTGAGGATGTGCCCATGTTCTGAGAGTAAACGAACCTTTGTTCAACGACTTAAGTTGCAACAAATGAAACGTAAATATATATAGTATATATATTAGTCTTATCTTTATTGTCAATATGATTTCTAATAACTGCTTTTTAAACAGCTGTCCTTTTGATGACGATTTATTAATAGAATTGTTTTCCAAACGAGATCCCATTGTGACATCTCAGACATTTGTAACATTTTTTTTATCATCTTTTATTTCGGTATTATTCCTTCGCAACCGCAACATCACAGGGACAGCTGGAACACTGCAGTCAATTCTGGACATTTCTCATGACCCCCTCATTCTGCCCTTCTCAACTACCCCCATTCATAACACCCTTTGTAAACAATCCCTCCCCTTCCCTGCTTGAAGTGCATTTGTAACGTTTTGTGGCTGTTATGTAACTTGCTGTAACATTCCATACATATAGTTTAGGCAGCAATAACCGCCACTAGAATCTACGCATTCGGTGTACGAAACTCTAATAAAGTAATACTTGTTTATTTTTTGTAATGCTATGTTTTATATCCCCACTGGTTTTCATCGCCTCCGTTCTTCAGGCGCAAAATTACTGATATACAAGGCGTGCATAATTATATTCTTATGGTACCGATACAGCTTCCACAGCGGGGTATGACCATAATGTATGGATACTCAAAGCTAGTCTGGCCAAGAAGGAAGCTGGAGATATACGAGTTAGCAAACATTCAAACAAATATGACTTGCAGAGACGATTACGACTCCATTAAGAATACAAATCGTTTGGTCTAAAAAGACGCAGGAGAACAGAATTTTCTGAGCCAAACAGTGAATAACCACGAATTGTGCCATAAGGATTATCAATATACAGGAAGAGTAAGTTGTCTTGAGTGCCCCCAATATACTCCAATTTCAAATTACTATAATATCAGTTTGATTACAAACTGACGAAACTAGGAGTTAAATTTGAAAAGTTATAGATAAGGAAAAATAGGTAGGAAAAGATGAAAAATGAAGAACAGAGTAAAATGATACAATAAGCTAAAATGAAATGAAAATTCACGAAAAAATGTTTCACTGCCTATGACCCTCTCCCATCTAAAGTGATCTATGTAAGTGATCATTTGGAGAGTCACATTTTATAAAGCTTCATCATTAAACGAAGGTATTCATCTTCATAAATTGTTGCAGTAAAATGATGGGAAAATATCTCTTTTGAAGAATGTGGAAAAAATTTGAAAGAAAGGGCGAAAAAAACCAGGTTTCAAGTACGCAGGCTACAAAAATAAGGATAAAAGGTTTAAGCAAGAAATAAAAAACGAAAACATTACTAAAAGTGTATTTCAAGAGAAATCAAAACATAGTTTAACAAAATCTTATTAAAAATGGTAAAATCAAAATACAAAAGATTAAAAGCAATATAGAGAACAAAACAAATCTTAATAAAACATAAAAGGAAAAATGTTAAGATAAATAAAATTGAAGTGCGTAAAAAGAGAACAAAATAAAACAATTTCAACAAATTAAGATAAAATCGGTAAATCAAAACTAGACATCTTAAAAATAAAGCTGACTTAACAAAACAACACTTCTTCAAGAACTGAAAAGAAAACAGACAGTGTAAAGCAAAAAACCCAAGAATTAACAAAAACATTAAACAAACTTCTACGAGAAGTTGAAGCAATACTAAAGGTATGAAACTGGAAAAATCAGGACACTGAAGAAACGTACAATACTAAAATAAATGTTAAATATTAAAATATTAAAATATAGCAAAATATTAAAAATACTACAATTCTTAACAAATCTACAAGAAATTACAGAATGTTTAGGGTTATTAAAAGAAAAAACTTTATGAAAAAAATGCCATTTAAGTAAAATAAAAACCCGCTTATAAATGAAGTGAAACATTTTCAGTAAATGAAAACGGATTAGAAATAAAGAATATAACATTGAAACATTAGGAGGAAAGTGATAATACAAAATAAAACATTTTCTAAATAATTGAAATAAGACAGTAGAGGTCAGAGGATACAAACTGAACCTAGAACTGTAAGGTTTAAATTAGTCACAAATGAATCTTAGCTTTAGATGGAAAAGCATAATTAGCAAGATAATTTGACCTAATCTCTAAAGAAGTCAATCTTCTATGATATGAACACAAATTTAAAATATAAGCAAAGGAGTAGTTTTGAAGATAAACACAAACACATGCATATGCAAACATAGATACATACTCCTCCCTACATACACACACACACATACTTATAATATATATATATATATATATATATATAATATATATATATATATATATGTGTGTGTGTGTGTGTGTGTATGTATATATATATACACAAATCGTTTACATAACGACTACATCCATAAACATCTAAGCTATGGAACTGCTTAAGAAAATATGTGGCAAATTAAGCAATGAAAATGGTGATCAAAGTTCTCACAAATAAGTAAAAAAGAAATAGTCTTACAACTCTACTAAAATTCCCAATCATAAAATATTACACACACAGGCTTGTTCAATTTCTGCATATCCAGAAAATTAACAATAAAAAAAACCACAACGTTGAACATACACAAAAACGAAATATAGACTTCCGTTTAATCTGCACCTCCACAGTAACGTTGATTTTAGAAATCGGTATCCGCGGATCCAAAACTGCTTTCAAGGCATTTTGTGGAGACCTGGTGGAGTGCTTTTATTCCTGGCTTACAATAAAAATCTCGTGGCTTTACTATATCTCAAAAGAAAGAAAAAGAAGGTATTTCAGGGAACAGGTCTTTATATAACATTAATAATCTAAAGCTGACATAAATATCCGATTTGGTTATTAAACGGCATCGAGAATGGAAGGGATTTTTGGATTCATACCTAAATATGGTAATCATTCAGTCATGTAGGAAGATATATATTCTAAATAAATAGCTTAATCTATATATAGGCGCATAAATATACGTGTATATCTGCTCGAAAGTGACAGCATTCCTTGTGAACAAATATTGAGAATGGGCCTATACAGGTGTGAACGAACATGAAGGGATCTCCAAAGCTATTACCAATGGCATATGAATTACTGATGACCCGGAGCAGGTAAGATGTTACAAATTAAAGATGTGAAGACGCTGAAGTCTTTAGGTATGAATGAAATGACAAGACTGAGAGGCCATTCATACATTTATTATTGCCATTGGGTTTCAACCGACGGGGTGAGAAAGCAACAATAAAAACGACATTTGCTGCTTGAACAGCATAAAATCTGAAATCAAGGTGTATATAAAATAAAACTGAAAGTGCTTTACTCCTTCTATAATATGGGATAAGGAGAATAAGTACAAACAATAAGAGAGAGAAACATACATAATTTAAATAGACAACAAGGAAAGTAGGTTTGCATCATTAAAAATGAGAACTTCAGTAAGACAGTGAAAGGTTAAGGGCTTGTACAGAAGCTAAGCCTGTCACAAAATCTGAGAAGTTGAGTTAAATGGTACCCTCTAACAAAAAACAACTTAATCTAGTACCTCAGCGGCACTACAAGCCCAAAGTTGTTGCAAAATACGCCAATCAAACAACGCCAGACAACTAGCAATAGTTCAGGGCCACTAAATACCAAGAAATGCAGCCTACGACGTTAGTGTTTTAGCTTGCAGCATATATATGAAGGTACATATATATATAAATATAAATATATATATATATATATATATATATATATATATATGATATATATATATATAATATATATATATATATATATATATATACATACATAATATATATATAGATAGATAGATAGATAGATAGATAGATAGATAGATAGATAGATAGATATGGATATAGATAGATAGATAGAGAGATACATAAACGTAAAGAGTTCAAATGGAGCCTGAATTGAAGCAGAAAGTAATCCAGATAAATACTAACTCTTGGAAATATATTGTCATTACAACAAATAAAAGTCGAGGAAACAGTCGACGTAAGAGTCACAAAATCCGAGATATTAAGGATTTACAGAGAGGGAGATTATAACAGACAGCAAAAATATGTCATAAAGGGCTTAGAAAGTTTAGAAAGTGAAGACATTCTTGCAATGAGGCTAGGTTGGTTCGTCGGTTTAGCCAGCTTTGAGACAGCATGGGCCCTCGTCATACTGCAGCCCGTAGGTGTGGTCAAATATTGAAGGGATAAAGAAGGCTGATGTGGACCACCAGGCTCTTAATTACAAACACAGACGAGGAGTGTAGTCTACAAAAAATTATTTAGGAATTCTCTCAAATTTGTCTTGATTTCTGGTTTGCTCAGTGATCGGCAATGCAAGATAGTTTTGTTGGCTGATGAATGGCACGAATATATAATTATTGAATAGTGCCTCCTCTCCACCATAGCTGATATCCACATGAGTCAATATGCAACTAGGCATGTAGTTCGATGCTTAGGTCAATAGTACTCCACTGGATTTTATGGAATGCTCTATTTTGTCTCTTTCTTCCAGTTCGAGAAAAGAACAGGAGTCCCTCCTCTCGTGTGCTGAGCTCCCCCTACATGAGAGAGAGAGAGAGAGAGAGAGAGAGAGAGAGTCAGAAAT
>NC_061092.1:17923717-17948717 GCF_015104395.2 Macrobrachium nipponense
GTACAATAAAAATAATTCCCATTAGCCTATTAGAGGAATAGTATGTTTTCGTTCTGTGTGTGTGTGAGAGAGAGAGAGAGAGGAGAGAGAGAGAGAGAGAGAGAGAGAGAGAGAGAGAGAGAGCATACTTCTTTATCTACTTGGGTAACATCAAGCGGCAACCAGGCAGGCACAAAGACATTGCTGAGGTTTCAAAACAAATTTCTACACGCGCTCTATCATTTACCCCCTACATCGCTCATGAAAAAGAGGCAGAAGACGAAGAAGCAGTAGTAGTAGCAGCCCTAGTAGTCTCAGCATGGAGGCATCAAATACTTCAAAAGATATTTCTGATAAACTTCGATGTAGCACAGACCACAGAAGAATTTAAAATGTTGCAATATTGTTCAAACAGAACGATAAAAGTTGAGGCTAGTATATTAGTTTTTTATTTATACCGAACAACAGATGCAAGATTTAAGTTGTGAATTATAACCGCAAGTCATAGGAAAACTAATTAAAGAAACCTTTCCCAGTACAATCGCCGATTCACAGAAACTGTCAAAAGCAACCGGACATTAATTAATGTATATTAAAATATTTTGGAATCCAAACTAGATAAACAAAACATTCCTTTTTAAAGGATAACATAAAACAAGAGAGAGAGAGAGAGAGAGAGCGCTTCGACGGCTTTGAGATCTCCCAAACAAACAGGGTCTTCAGTTCCTATCAGCCGCGGCACGCATTGCAAATTCAATACCAGCGCTACAGCGCTAATTATAATTTGCGATAATTATAATTTTCGAGCTATTGAATCTCCAGAGAGAAGGCTCCGCTTTAAATCATCTCTCTCTCTCTCTACTCTTGGACTGACCTCGTATGACGTGGTTTATCCATTTAAGACCACCAAGCAAGTGAAAGTTACATCAGCCACAAACATGTTTTGAGGTGTCTAAATACTATCGGGCGATCTGAGACTGTCTAAGTAACTTCGTATCAATCGACTATAAAAGAAAAAAACAAAGACAGCGAATGTTAATTGCACTTGACATATAATACTATATTTTACTCTTTCAGCAAGTGTTAATAGTATACAACACTTCTTTGCAATTTGAAGGAAATCGTCAAGGTTTCGATATCACTAACTTCGGAGTCATATGAACTGATTTCATAGGAGAAGTGTACTTGCAAAATAAGTAGTGTCTATCTCTTACCCTTTGGTTCAAAAGCCATAGCCAAAGACAGTTGTACACAGAACCTATGGAATCTAGACCAGTAATCTCACCTCTTGGTAAAGCACCGGCATTATCTTATAAATGGAAAACACGAATACACACTGACAGAGACAAACGATTTCCATTCCTGCACAACTAGGTATGATGATCTATCTTGGTACCAATTAGACTGCAAACATTCGAACCGTGTAGGAGGAGGAGGAGGAGGAGGAGTAATGACAGGAAATAGAAGCAGGCACACTCAAGAACAGACAGACTGACAGAGAGAAAAACTACAGTCCCCACGACTCTTCGGTGGGAGACTAATAAAACAGATTTCAGTGGAATTCTGTCACTTAAAATTTCCAGCAACAATGAGAAAAACTTGCTGACGATTAACGAACAGATTCGAGATGATGCAAATGACCCCAAAATCCGCGAAGAAATTAAAACAATTGCACAAACAACAAATGATCAAGTAAAAAAAGTGGAGAAGCAGCAAATTCTTTCATTTCGTTAGATCTTATTCTGATTTACAGATTGCCGAAGCCATATAGGGAAGTGTGATGAAAGTGTTAAGCGAGAAGAGTAAGCTTCGGTCCATACTTGGTCTTCTTACGTGGACCGTGCAAAAAAAGCCGTGTTGGATTTTGATCATCTCGACACGCTCTGTACTTTTAAAACCGTCCATCAGTTATAATGTTGCAAATCATATTATAAAGATGAGTTTTTATTGGTTTAATGTCTATGCACGCCCAATCATGCTGTAAAGCAAATGATAAATGTAGGTATCGCTTTGTTGTGTTGTTGTTGTTGTTGTTGTTGGTTTTTAAAAAAATATATATATTTTTTTTTTCTTAATACCAATGACCTCCAACAGAATAATTCTGCAGTGTAAATGATACAGAGATCTGTGTGTTTATTCGTTTAATGTTTTGCCGCATCTAAAGCGTCCAGCAGTATACTGTCATAATATCAAAAATTGCATTTTAGCTTCGCTTTACTGACAATGATTTTGTTTACATAAAAGTCAAACAGATAATATTGTTATGCAAATGATACCTTTATTGGTTAATTCTCAAGTGAAATTTATTGGTTAATTCTTAGTGGTATAAGGGCAATGAATATGCTAATTCATTAAGCTCGGACAAATATTCTAAGCGACGATTTTTCATTGGTTTATCTTGCTCTCAAGATGCAAAAATTTAAACATTTTTGTTTGTTTGTACAGATTCATCCGCACGTGCATCAAAGCAAAGACAAAAAATGCATTCATTATGCCTCCTTTCTACTCTTATTTACGTTATTTGTAAAATCAACTAGTGAATAAACAACATAAAAACAAATAAAACAATTAACAACGTGACAAGGAAGAATTTGAAGAAAATATACTGTCTCAAACTTTTGCCGGTAAATGAATCTAATATACAGTTATGTATATTCCACTGATCTCTTGGAGTTGGCGCATTTTGTTTGACAATCCAAAGAAGTAGTTTGTAAACTTGATTTCTTAACAACAAGAGTTCATATATATATATATATATATATATATATAATATATATATATATATATATATATATATATATATATATATATATATACTAAATAGTAACAGGACCCCATTTAAACAGGGTGGTATCTAACGAAAAAGTTAGAATCTTTCAAGGGCTTTCTGTCCTCATCGTCTGGTAGCAATATGGCTACTGGACTCCGAATTTCTTCAACTTTTTTCTTTGAATATTTTGATCAAAGAAACGAGGGCTAAATATATAATTAAACAAGAAATCTCTCGCATCTAGTGATGAAGATTTTCATGCTGTGCAAAATAATATAGACCACTATTGAAAATGGCATTGGATTATCTGGTCACTATATCAAGAGTTGTTTGTTAATCTTAAGGTTCTGCGAAACATCATAACATTGTATCATTTACCCATTTTCATAACCGAATCAGTGTGAAATTGCAGATTATCACGTAATTTAAATCAACTTGTTTAAAAAATTTTCTTTATTAACATACAAGAATTAATCAAACGTCTGAATTTACTTTGAATTAGGTTGTATCTTTTCAAATGTCTTTTATTTTATATACTAGACCGGATATAATCACTGGTAACTACTACTATTTGGAAATTAATTCGTAAATGAACGTAAAAATCTCACCAAAACTGTAAAAACTTGCTACCTTATTTTACTGCCTTGCTTATAATAGCATCGACCTAGCGATTTCGTTTGTTTAGAAGAACAATAATAATAAAAAAAACTAGGCACAGTCACGTACATACACTCCATCACATACAAACAATAGTTCTTTTGCCAAGACGCCTAACTATATGTTATAGTCCTACGCGGCTCAGGTAACGTACATCCTTTTCAATGGGTCCCGAGCATAATTACCTGCCCGACTTCACTTCCACGTAATAAACTTTAGTGTTCTGAATATATGCACTAATTATGTTGACTTACAAACGATTTCAAATGATTGTGCGCGCGACTGTAAATAATGGGTGATCTATAATTACAGTACGCTCTCTTGTCCACGTATCTTTGAAGTTTCCTGCATTCGAACATACCGGAATGTTTTATGTTAAATCAGTAATTATTTCTACCATTCACTCAGACAGGCCTTTTGTGGAAACATTGAAAGCCTGAAAATATGGGAGACGGGTAAAAAACCTTACACCGATTTTCCTCAGGAACCACGCCCTCGACATCATACACAAATATCATACGAGCGGCATGATATTGCGGGTATGCAAGCAGTAAGTACTCTGACAGCCTTTTAGGGACGCCACTAGGACATTATATCACAAAACACCGCTCTTTCCAGCCAAGGTCAACATCGCCTGGAAAGCCTCAACATGGACATCGTGAAAGTTAATCTGGAGAAATGAAACCTAATAAATAGTTAAAAGAAAAAAAATCTTGAATATGGTTCTAGGAAGGAAGGAAAGAGGGGTCACTCCCATGCGTGGATCCAAGGAGCTAGCAACTTTGCATACAAAGCAGCTACTGTTTATCACTAGTCCCTCTGGGTCCTTAGACCCCAGAAGCTGAGAAATGCCCGTCTCAGATACCCTCCTTCAGCCCCACATGATACTTATCTCGTCACGGTAGGCCAGACATTCTACCTTGCTTACGCTCTTCCAGAGCATGAACTATACACGATTAATTACATGTTTCTGAGCGAAAGTACACACACAATGATTAATAATGGGCACACTAATCAACATGATACCTTAATTCAAGCCCACTTTCGAGGAAACTCTAGATATATTTTCTCAGAAACCTAAAATTGCCGACTTTCTTCATAATCTTGCTATGTGTTCCCTCCTCTCGAGGGACCCAGCTATAGACATGCGCCATTTCACACAGATTAAGTACAGGAACAAAAAGAAAAATCTTCCATTTTACCAAAGATAACATTTTACTTTTTCTTCCCGCAAAGATCAAATACCCAATAATAAATTTTTTTAATTTGTTTTCAGTGCAGATACTGTTAATTTTCCCTTAGCAGCGAGTACGAGTGGAACCCCTTAAACCCTTCATTGGAAGCAAAACATGATTAAAGGAAATCCAGGGGCAATCATTCATTAATTTTCTTTTTTTTTTTACGTATGAAGATGATTTGGTTGCAACATAATCACAGGCTTCTTACTGGATACATATAATTATCCATCGACCGTTGCCTTCTAATAATTGCTGGTTACGGGAACTATCTAGTGTGATAACAGGATTACTGTGTTTGTTATTCAACATCTTAAATTCCGTGGCTTCTTAGTACTTTCTAGCGCACATAATTCATCAAGGCCGTTCAATTAGTTCTACCTTCTCCCAACAGTTTTCACTCAAACATAACCTAGAAAAGAAAATTCCTTAACGACCAATTAACGGTCATTTTTAAGTGTCCATCGCAGTAAGTCATTTCAACCTTAAGGCCCTATTCCCTTGCAATCTGCAATCATCGTTAAACTTTCATTTATAAATTTCCTTTCCCCAAGTCCTAAATGCACATAGGGGTCTCAATTCAAACCTCCAAAGGTGCAGTGGCCCTGAGCTGAAATAAAGGATATTATTATTATTATTATTATTATTATTATTATTATTATTATTATTGTTGTTATTGTTGTTATTGTTATTGTTATAGGCGACATCATTACAGAAAGAAAAAAAAAATCTATGCACCAATACATAGGTCAGTGACGAAGAAATGCAATTCAGGATATAGAAAATAAGCAACAGGGACTGCCCCTCTCTTCATACCCTCATCTTCCTTCAATTTGTTTCCTAATCTCCACGCCCCGTCCTATCTAATTCTCTAATACTCTCCACCAAGCCCGCTTCCAAATTTGCAAACTCAGTCACTACCCCTGTAAGAACGTAAGATTTTGATCCGGTTTGTTTGTTTGTCAGCAGGATTAAGCAAAAAGTTGTCTGATTTTTTTAAAAAGTATTATTACCGTTCAGCTTCTCTCTAGGCACAACTTACAGGTTTCCCCTTCTGCCAGAACACCTTAAATCAGTAGTTTATAGTTGAAATATTTTTATCACTTCTCTTTGATGAACTCTAATTCTGATCTTAGGATCATCATCTCAAGCACCCTATTACCAGTTTTTTTTTCTCTCGATAACAATATTCAGCTGCAGAAGTGCGCTTCTATGCAAGTCAAGTTTATTGTCTTCTGCTTCTTCCCACCTTACAGAGATGATGGCATGGCATCAACTTTCGGGGATCTAACTCGAATAGTTTAGAAAATAATAGTAGTAATAACTGCTCCACCTGTGATGCCAGTCTACAAGGCGTACATTATTTTATTTGCCCTAAAGGCGAACTTGCTTCTAAGTTATATACATTTTCTAATATAGAAACCATCAATGGTGTCATTCCACATGCATGGCATGAGATAGTACCTATGGTGTCTTGCTCCAAAATACTATGATATATATATATATATCTATATATATATATATATATATATATATATATATATATATATAGAATATATATATATATATATATACACACATATACATACTTTTTCGAATCCGTGTAAAATCATTTAAACTTCTCACTTCTATCTGCATTTTAAATGTTCTTGGAGAGACCACGGGGATCAAATGGCTAAATCTATTCCTAAAATTTTTTAATTTGTTACAGAAATTGGAAATCTGTTTCTTCACTCCAATCAAACCTTTATTTTTCGCTTATTCGGCCTCGTTGAAACATTGGCCTCCAATTTAGGAATTCTTCATCTTGCACTTTTTCCTCAAAAAGGTCGGAATCAAAGTCCGTTCGTTTCATCACTGAATCGTTCATCGCCTTCCTCTGCATCCTCTTTGTTCTAAAGCTTTTTTTTTTTTTCTTTTTTTTTTAGTACTAACTCGGCCACTGCTCAGGGAGGGTTAAAGAGAGAGTTCCTTGTAAACCCCGTCAGGCCATCTTTTCCCACATTTACTCTTTGAGAATAAGTGCTCCTTGGACTTTTCTCTCTATATTACTTCCGGATTACGTAATAATTCTATTTTTACTTCCTTTTCCTGGAGGCAAGTCTACCTCATTGCTCTGGGTTAATCGCCTCTCCTTTCTCTTCCTCATTAGCTTACCCGTTCCACTGGCTTGAATTGAAAAAAAGACAAAAGGTATTTGGGTACATTTCAAATGTGTAAATCCCACCTATACCTCATGGAGACCAAATTGCACAGCCGGACTTTTGCCCTTTAGAAAAAAAAAAAAAACATGCAGCAACTGCAAATACCACCTACAGACAAATATTAAAGTAATGAGACTTTCCCAAGAGGAATGTTAAAATCGCTAATTTGCTTCAAGCACACCAAGTAATGACCTAACATACGCGGTGGCTATCCTCGGCCCCTGTACTCATTAGGGTTGATTTTATTAACCCACGTCATGCGCTTTTACGTTTAACGATCCTTTATAGAGATCAGATGACCTCATCTGTAAAATTAGATGGGCTATAACTGTCCGTATTAGTATTTTAATACCGAGGTTCTCTAATCTCTTACATATGTGTTGCAATTTCCCTTTAGTTATTCTAGGTCTTCTACAGCCCAGAGTGAGTCACAATTCACTTTTATTCTCAATCCAACGGAATCCGAAATATTCACATAGCAACCATTAGCCAGAATACCATCATGCAACGAAGCAATTAACGAAGCTTACAATCTTTTGCTCTGGGGGTCTTTACCGTACTCAGACCTACACAACCAGTCAAATTTCAGTCTAAGTACTTTTATTTTCTTTCTCCCTATCAAATGTCACAGATAACATCAGCGCAATTATTCTCAGACGTGCTGATGATACCAAAAGCATAATATAAATATTTTAGCAAAATGCAGAGCACATTATTTGGGAGAGATAAAAGGCAAATTCTCACAATAAACAGCTTCAAAGAAAAAAAAAAAAAACTGCTCGTATTCTGATTTAGATCTTCAGCCTGTCAGCGCACTTCAAGAAGCCATCAACAAACTGCAAAGATATTTGATAGTGCACTAATTACCGAGATCACTTTCACTCTTGATGCAATGACGACCCACTTAGTTCTGCAGTCAACTGAGAGGCAAGTTTTGGCAATATTCTTGCGATCTATATTTTTCTTCCAGAATCTGTCTCTTATCAACGAAAAGATTATGTGAATAATAGTGACTGGTCACTAAGACGGTACACAAATAAGGCATGAGATTCTTTTACAAAATCAGAGCATTCACGTACCTGCCTTACAATAACATGCATGAGCATCTCATTGCCATATGTATGTGAAATAACTTCAGTCGTCCGGTAAGAGATCGTGAAAAAAGAAAAGGCATCATCAAAAGAATAGATTTAAAATCCATTTACAATACTAAAAACTGATTATTTATCAGAGTCTGATTTGCCAAGTATGGGCAAGTTTGGAGCACAACGCAAAAACAAGAAATAGACCATCTAGTCAAGAGGACCAATCTATTAATATTAATCCCAATTCCGGAACAATTTCTGTTGTTTAAAGTCATTCTCTCAAAGACATTTCACGAGAGGACAAGATGTTTAAATCAACATTGTTCATGGAAACACACACACACATACATATATATGTATGTGTGTGTGTGTGTACACATAAGTGTAAGATTTGAATTAAGAGCGATACTTGTACTACAGTGTGAGGGGTGACGAAGGTGAGCTCATTAAAGGCCCTACGACACTTTCTGATCCCACAATTCCAGCGTCCAGATTTTATAATAATTTTTTGTCACTCTTGCCTTTTTCTCATGTTAATTTTATTTGTATTGTTTGCCAATACATGGCACTGCTTTTGCCTTGTGATATTATTCACCTTTTTATGCTGTTATCGTATTATCTTTATGTGTGTGTGTGTGTGTGTGTGTGTGGGTGGAGTGTCCATTAGATTCTCAGTACACTAGCAATAGATCTCAAGCTTATTTATCCATTGTGTCACCATTGATCTAATCAGAGATATCTATACTTCGACTTTATCGAGTTGGCGTCAGAAGGCTCATCTAAAAAGATTTTGCCAGTGTAACCTCTTCTAATCAAAATAAGTACTACAACTAACTACACTATATATATATATATATATATATCTATATATATATTATTATATATATATATATATATATATACACACACACACACATATATATATATATATATATATATATATATATATATATATATATATTATATGCAAGGAAATAAATTTTCAGCAAAAAAGAAACAGACGGACAAAAGTTTTGCATTTAGCAAGAATTTGGTACTGAATGAAAGCTCTCAAATCCTTCATTAAGGAAGATGCATCCCAGCTGCGAAAAGCATATGGGGCGGACAGGAACCAGAGTAGGAATGAGAAAGCATCAGCAATTTAGTATTCATACCGATGCCCTTGATTTTCCATGTCTACGAACAAAATTTTGGAATTACAACGGACCGGTTTAATACAACAAGGAAATATCCATTCTTTTTTTTCACAATATTTACTAACGTACTTAAGTAAGAATTCTCCAGCTTATAACTTCAGAGTCATGTCTAAATCCAGGCTGGTAATAATATATCGCATGTTTGTATCATAAATTCTATTCTGCTTTCCTTTAACTTCAAGTAATTGAATTATCTATAAATTTAGAATTTCTGAAAAAAAACTATAGCACTGTTCAGGTAAAAGTTTTTTTATTATATTTTGTCCATTGACAAGAGGACTGAGCAAAATATGGGGGAAAAACAGCATAGCGGAAATCTTGAATCTTTGGCTTAACGGAAGAAAACGCTCCTGGCTTGATATCTATCCAAAAGTTAAGGATAGTAATCAGAGCAATATTGCATCTATGACACAAATATGAGCCTTAGCGTTCAACAGGATTGCTTCTAGAACTGCAACATTGCAATTCAATTTTCTCATCCCATATCTTTGAACTTCGGATAACGATGGTAATTCTCAATTCTGGTGTTATTTCCATTAACAGACCGGCAAATAATTATATCCTCTTCTTATTTTAAAGGGGGCCCTTTGGAGGAAATTTCTTCCAGGGTCTCTTCCAAGATTTGATGGAAGCTTGCACGATTTCTTCATGAAATTGCCAATCTAAATTCATAATTTTATAAAAGAAACGATCTGTAAAATTTCGTCAGTAAATACACAAATATTAAAGGAAAAATACATAGAAATAATTCAACTCGAGAACAAACTACTATTTTCAAAACAAGAATGAAAACGTCGTTCATTCTTTACTTTCTTACTTGCAGTAAATCTTAAGTAATAATGTAAGAAAATGGAGGTAGAGAAACTAAAGCGCCGACAATTTCTGAAACCTGTGTAAACAAGATCCAAGGTTCATCTCGACCTTCCAAAAGCCCATTCCTTGTATGTTTTTTTTTTTTTTTTTTTTTTTAACTTGAGAAAAGCGAAGATCCCGAACCAAATGACCTGCATCCTGAGATGTGTAAACAGGACCCCAGGCCCATCTCGACCGAGGAGCCCATGCCTTATATACAAGCGGACAATTATTACCATTGCCGACCACAACACCCAGCAAACCCTACATGAGCCTGGTAAGGAAATGCCCATCTCATTTCACCCATGTTTATTTACTCCCGTCCGCGTCAAGAGAGAGAGAGAGAGAGAGAGAGGCGCGTCAGGGCCACGTAAAACAACACGCATTCTCTCTCTCTCTCTCTCTCTCTCTCTCTCTCTCTCTCTCTCTCCACATTAAAGGTTACAATATACAGCATCCTCTTGTTTGATTTAATTAGTTCATTTGTTAGGGTTTACGACTCGGGGCTTTCTTTCGACGTGGGTTTCTCCGAGTCCCGAATCTCTCCCGGCAGTTTTCCTACGTGCTTGTTGGAGGAGCGGCTTGCGAAAGCAATGTGGGTGGGGGGTGGGGGGTTGGTGGTGGTGGGTGGGGGGTTGGATGTAGAAGGCAGACGAGAGAGGGAGAGAGATTTCAAAAATTATTTTTTATGAAAACCAAAAAGTATCTCTAGCGAGTAATTATCCTTAATATTAGACTTTTTTTTTTAACAATACCGTTAGGAAGGCGAGGTCATTTTATTTGCAACTTTCAATTCGCTGAAATAATCAATATTTATGAAAACCAAACGATATCATTAACAAGTAGCTATCCTTATTACTAACGTGGCCTTTTGTTTAAAATGGCCTTTTTTTATTGCAAACCAAACGAATGTCAGGATGTCGAAGCCAGCTTATTCGTATCCTTCATTTTGCTGAAATCTGCCGATGCTGCCACACCCCTTCGGGAATCTGCTCTCTGTGCGATAAGATGACTCAATTTGATGCAAAGATAGTCTGATGCAATACTCGCATAATGAAAGGCCACATGGGGTAACATCTTCCAGCACTCCTGCTGACAGGACACTTAAAGTGTAAATATTCGGGTACGATGATGCATTTTAAAAATGTGACACTTAATTACGAAGGTTAAACTTTCATATCACAAAACCAATACTTCCTTCTTACTGATGCAGTTACACTCCCATAAAAGAAAAATATCTTTTATTAAAAATATACATGTGGCAGTGCGTGGGTTCGGTCCAGGTACAGAGGGGGTAAAGGCTTCTTAATCATTTCCCACTTTGATCCAAGGCTTAGAGTCCAAAATAACTCGGAGGAAGTCGGAGGGGCTGAGGTCACTGTGGTAGTTAGCAAAAATTGTATATGTATATGTATTATATGTATATATATATATATATATATATATATATATATATATATATATATATATCATTGATCACTGTATTTTTCTTACCACATACATATGTAATTGTGATAAACGCAATGCCCTATAAATTTCTCGATTTCTTCACAATTTTTGGATTCGCTTGTCACTACAAAGCCTGAGAACCAAATGAAGAAAGTCTGACGCCCAGGCTGAGGGCACTGAGGCTATTACAATTACATACGAATCTGATGAATAGCGTTGACATTAAACTCTCTCTCTCTCTCTCTCTCTCTCTCTCTCTCTCAATCACTTCTACAAGGTCCTATGCACCGTCTTATGATACCTGCAAGAACACTAAGCCGTTGCGTCCTCCAATACCAAACTTTTACTGCCCATTCATATATGCCTCTACTGTTACAAAACTTCTCGAGGACTCCTCCAGATAATAGTCAGATTAAGCGGATCTTATCCCTGTACTATGTCTCGTTCCTTTAGCTGCCCCTAAGGAACCCATTTCTAATAACATCTTCCATCCTAACTCAAGTGCCTTTCGGCTACCCTGTGTCTTCAAGGTAGTAAGTATACATTACCGAGGAGTTTTCTTTTAACTACTCATCAGCACGAACTAACGTCATCCCATCCCGCGCCACAACCAACAACCGCCCCCCCCCCCCCCCCCCAACAAAAACCTAAAAGGAAGGAGGATGAGGTGCAAATGAATACAGCTCGTAAGGGATAAAAACTAAATAGGTACTGGATTCACTTCTTCGCTGGTTTTAACCGACGGTTATTTTACCATAAGGCCAACCAAGATTCATCTTCAATCATGTGTAAATACGTAATGTACCTGAAACAATATCTAAAGCAACCATTCATCTACTTATCAATCTACAAATATCTCTCTTCTCTCTCTCTCTCTCTCTCTCTCTCTCATCATATATATATATATATATATATATATATATATATATATATATATATATTATATATATATATATATATATATTAAAACATGGACGTGAATCTCTGCAACGGTGCAAGATATACGTTATTTATATATCCGCAGGCGTTAGTAGATATCATTTCAGCTTGCGTTAGCGGTAAGCTACCAAGACAAAATTAAAGATCGTAAAAAATTAACCTTGTGTATCATCTCATAATGAAGAAATTACTAAGCAATTAAGCAATTACTTCTCGCAACCTTCAGGCTAATCCCACCTGGCCAAGCTCACTATACAGCAAATCCGCAAAACGGACGACCCGAAGATAAACAGGGTTTAAGCACCGAAGCATCTCAAACTCAGTCTCTCTTATGCCTATAACTATTCACCGGAGTAGGACCCACGGCAATGCCAGATGAGCTTTCCTCCTTTCTCTAAACATAGGGTTTGGTTCACCTACGGGGTTCTCTCGCTTATTGGAGACTATTAGGAGTCGAAACCACGCGCGCTAACAACTTCATTTCTAAATCACTTTGTTTGACGGGACTTTTTTTTATTTTTCAATTATTTATTCTGTTCTGCATTGGGCCCTAGTGTTTTTCAGAACCTCTATGTCCGTGAAATTAATCTCATTAGTCTTATTCATTATAGATACATACTTTGGCATTATTTAAATTATATTCTTTAAAAAACAAAACTACATACACTTATATATACATATATATAATATAATACATATATATACAAGTATATGCATACATACGTAAATATACATTATAATATATAATGTATATATACATATTATGCATACTATAATGTATACACCATGGGTGTAATTATGCATTTGCAAAAATAACCTCTGAACTCAAAATCCCAGTCACGACTTTCGAAAAAGATACTCGACAGGGAATACAGGCCAGTTGGCAAAGAGATTCTTGCAAAAGATGTTGTTGTAGAATGGGCCATAAAACCTGAACATTCACCAAAGAGGATATTCTTGACAGCATGTATCAGGGCGTTGCTTGTTACGGTAAACTATAAGATTTGCATTAGAAAACAAAACAGCGAGTTGAGGGGCTACTTCACAGCATACGGAGAGATGTTCGTAAGCCTAGAGCTACGTTCAGTTTTTGGCTGTAAGACACATTGTGATGAAAAATAATGCAATATATGGACAAATTTCATATTTACAAGTTTTTGAAACATCGAAGGCATCCTCGTGCTGTGTTGCTAAATCTTACCAGAAAGTTTTGAAAAAACTAAAAATTTTGTCCGTTTTATGTCGTTACCTATAGTCTAAAAAAAATTATCATTATGACTTTCTTGTCAGTTGGTCATGATGGTGATGAGATGGAATGTAGCTATTTCATTTCCACTGGATAATTAAATATCCTTGTTTATTTAGCCCGCTGTTTACGGGCAAATAAGTTACAGTATGATGGTGAAGCGGATCAGGAATTACTTAGGAAGTTTGGCCAAAGTTAAAGACGAGGAAGTATATTTTTGATTCGATAAACGATGCACGGTCTGCCTCTACCATATCCGCTCTTAACATAATATAAATTTTGCTTATTCATTATTCTGTTTCGTTTGCTATCAATATTATGATGTGGGGGAACGTTCATGAATTTCGAAATAAGTCTGTCTGTCTGTCTGTCTGTCTGTCTGTCTGTCTGTCTGTCTGGTCTGTCTGTCTTGCTGTCTGTTGTCTGTACTGTCTGTCTGTCGTCTGCTGTCTTGTCCTGTGCTGTCTGTCTGTCTGTCTGTCTGTCTGTCTCGTAATGCCCGTTCGCCAAGGGCACAATGGCATCTCGTGCGGAGACAAGCATATTTATTACTTAAGCCACTCAACTTTGATACCTTTACATTCCTTCTTTCATGTCAGACTTTGGCAGATGGCAACCAAAGAGCAGGTAAACAAGCAAACGAACTAACTAGAAAGGGCCGAACGTGTTTTCTAATGTCGAAAGCGTGGCCTGTTCTTGTCGAAATGGAAATTAAAATTGGTTAGTACTGAGAAATGTTGTGTACCGAACATCAAGGCTGTTATTTATGCCGCATTACCTGCAAGGCAGCTAGAGCCAGAAAGAAAGAATTAGTGGCAACAAACTCAGATAATGACTGCCTATGGAATAGGTTAATTACCCGGCGAAAGCAACTAGGCGAGGCAGAAACGTTGCTCCTGAAGGCGACGAGTGCCGCACAGAAGAAGCACCCCTAGGGAGCGAGATTGCCTCCGCCGTTGAGGGAGGAACAATGAACCTCTCAAAATCCGTAGGACTTTCATGATGATCCAGTGCTTCTAGGCATGATAGATTTTGACTTACAATGATGCAAAAAAATGATCATCTAAAGGCATATAAGTCGTCATAAGTTATTTCAGGTGAATAAACTATTCTTATAGTTAATATAAATTTAATAAACCTCACTGATATAAATAGACAATACGTTAAAAATATGAACCTCGGAAATCCCTTATAAGCTGCATTTAATTCTAACCAACAACCAAACAGGCGACTCATAAATTAATATTAGAAGACTGACTGTGGGTCACGTCCAAACAAACGCTTATCACCGTTTGTTAGCTTTAATTAGTAAATTACAGCCAAGAAAGAATAGCGTCATTAGAACTGCGGCAAGTCAATTGCCCTAAAGTACCAGTTACGAACTTCCTGAGATCAATTCTGGCTGGAAAATTTTGAGCTATTAGTCGCCGTTCCGGTATAATTCCAAGATTAACAGAAGTCCTAAATTTGGTTGTTTAGGACCCATTCATCCGTCCCCCGACCCCACCCCTCCACACTTACTTGTTGTTGGGCGTCCGAACTGCAGGCAGCGTTCAAAACAGAAGGCCGCGCCTTTCAAAGGCTTCTAATGAGATGTCCGAAGTGGTGGCGCTGCTCCTCACAACATCAGCTGTTAAGGAGGTTTCTTGCTTCCCATTGAAATCATCAAGACGACGTCAGCAGCCCCGAGTCGTCCAAGATAAACAATGGCTTTGTTTTCTCCCGTCGGAGGAAATTCCTCTGACGGACCATGAATCAAAACGGGATTAAGACGAAAAAGCGACTCTGTGTTCTCGGTTCGCCACCTGACTTCTTTGTGAGTCATGTTCTTTCGGCGCTAAAGTCCTTTGTCAGGATTTCAATGGAGACCGCCAACGACCTGATCTCTCCTTTTCAAATTTCCTTGCTTTGTTTCGTGCGGTCCCGCCAGAGCTGGAGGTATGTGCCACATACTCTTAATGAGAGAGAGAGAGAGAGAGAGAGAGAGAGAGAGAGAGAGAGAGAGAGAGTACATCTCACTGTTTCTGACATGACAAATCACTTTTATTATCACCTCATTTCTCTCCTTTCTAAATCGGAGAGAAAAAAGGAAGCCATGAATCTTTGAACTAACCACAGATAAGCTGAAATGCATTTCCATTCTTTTAATAACTCTTGTACGAATATGACTGCTATAGCATTTGCGCACTAATTTGCTACTATTTATTATAATTTATATAGCAAACGCATTCTTAGGGAACAAGCAAGTTCAAGGAAGTCCTTGAACTTGCTTGGCAAGCTTCTACTGAACAGAATGCACACATCTGAAGAACAGAGAGATGAACAAAAAAGAAAACCTACGTATTAACAATGATTATGAGGAACATCCAACAATAGATCAATCAGAGATCACAGGACAAACACAACACAAAATACGCATGAAAATAAATTAAATATATTTATATATACATATACATACACATACATATATATAATTAAAAATACAATAGGTCTAAAATTTAAAGTTAGGACATGATGATATAAATACGTATTACATCATGTCCTAACATCATCTTTAAATTTTGGACCTGTACTGTATTTAGTAATTTTAATATTGTACGTACATACTTTTGCCATATCCGTGTCTCTTACACATACACACATACATACACAAGCATATATCATATATATATATATTATATATTATGATATATACACACACACACATATATTATCTATATATATATATATATATATATATATATAGTGGGGAATATATATAGGATAAATATATATTATATATATTATTATAAATTATATGCTTGTGTATGTATTTATGTATGTGTAAGAGACACGGATATGGCAAAATATGTACGTACAATATTAAAATTACTAAATACAGTACAGGTCCAAAATTTAAGATGAGTTAGGATATGATGTAAAACGTATTTATATCATCATGTCCCTACTTTAAATTTTAGACCTATTGTATTTTTATTATATATAGTATGTGTATGTATATGTATATAAAATAAATATATTTAATTTATTTTCATGAGTATTCTGTGTTGTGTTTGTCTGTGATCTCTGATTGATCTATTGTTGGATGTTCCTCATAATCATTGTTAATACGTAGGTTTTCTTTTTTGTTCATATATTATATATATATATATATATATATATATATATATATATATATATATATATATATATATGAACACACACACACACACACATATATATATTATAATATATATATATATATATGTGTGTGTGTGTGTGTGTGTGTGTGTGTGTGTGTATACATGCCTGACTGTTGACGTTGACATACGTAGAGAGAAGTACTAAAAAAAAATAAAGATCAGACATCCGGTAAGGAATTCCAGAAAACGGCAACAATCAAGGAATCAACCGACGTACATAGACCATGACCATAATGATAATGACCACCTGCAAATACAATTTCCATTAAAATGACAACATTCCCACCGCTGCACCTGCGGATGACGTGGTTCACCTAAATGTGATGGAAGCAGACAAAAAAAAAAAAAATAAGACTTACACCCCACATGACACTCGATGCCAAATAAATTGAAACCACTGCAGAAATGCATTTCGCCTGAATTACCTCTTGCTACTGACTCTTTTAATTACTCACAGGACATTTCATTTTCGAACGGTTTTCTCATCTTATCATTTCCTTATCAAAAATGCTAGACTGAAACTTTTCCAGACAGGAGGATAGCTAATTAGATCATTTTGACTTTTTCCTTTGTGTGCGTTTGGCACTGCAGAAAAGGCGCTTTACCATGTACAACCAAATTACGTAATCTTAAAGTACATAACACTCGAGATCAAAATGTATCGATGTATTTTTCAGTGTTTTAGATATATGTTTTAAAAATTTTGAACGAAGAGACATAACGGAAAAATTATAATAATGAAAAGGTCATTATCTCGCTATATTACAAGTTCAAAAATACATGAAAATTTCGACCAAAGAATTCAACATTCACACTCGAATCCCCTCAAAACCAGCCAAAAAAGTGTCTTTGAAAGCTAGAATAGCCGAATGAAACCCTTAGATCGTATTTTAAAGTTACCCTACAATTACAAAAAAGAAAAAAATAGCCTTGACTACCAAGGCTACTTGTAATCGTCGCTTCCTCCCCTTCAGCAAGTCTCCAGTCAACGTGCAAGCTCACTGGTGCATGCTATGTTGCATAACACACTTGATTGAGATCACGACCTCATCTAAAGACCATTTGTATTTTAATGTTCAAAGATTTTCTCTCTCTCTTTGACAAGTTGCATTACTGATGGGGGTACTTCCGTGCCAAATAGCACTTCGGGTGCCCGGCAGCCGCTGGACTCTCTCCGGCGGTCGTGATGCTCGTCACTCCCAGGGAGGAGATGACTTGGGATGAAGTGCTGAGCAGACGGACGGGCAGGTTCTTTAAGGGAGAGCAACAAGGAAGATGTAAAGGGTAGAAAGTAAGGCTTTCGGAAGATGTACTACAACTCGGGGATGATCGAGAAGAGAGAACAAGGGAGATACAGAGATACTATCAGAGGTTCTCGAAAAATGTACGTTCAGGGGAGAGTCTTTAAAGATTGAGGACTAAGGAGGATGTAAGAGATACAAGAGGAATTCGTAAGATGTACGATTAAGGAAGAGTCTTAGAAAGAGGGGACTAAGAATGATGTACAAAATAGAATGAAGAGGACTTCAGAATATGTATAATTAGGGAAGAATCTTAGAAAGAGTGGACTAAGGATGATGCCAAAAATAAAAAGAGAGCAAAAAGTTTTCAAACATTGTATGATTAGTGCAGGACCCTCAATAGAGAAGGCTACGGAAGAAGAGAATAGGAGTGTTTCTCGGTATACGTAAGTTTACTGAAGGATCTTACAGAGATAGAGGACTAGGGAAGATGTAAAGGATAGGAGAGGCTGCCGGAATATGTAAGACTTTGGAAGGATTTCAAAGAGGACGTGGGAATATGTAGAGGATCTCAGAGGCACTCTTAAGAGAGAGAGAGAGAGAGAGAGAGAGAGAAGAGAGAGAGAGAGAGAAAGGGTTGCTTGAACGTCATAACTGCCAAAAACAGGAACAGATTTTCGCAGGCTGCCCGCGTCTGCTCGATTTCTTGTTGCTTTATGGCCATGGAAACGACGGTGCCCCCTTTGGGGTAGGCAGGGCGCGTGCGCTGAATAACTAAACACGTCCATAATAAAGGAATCCATTCCTTTATGATTCGAGGGACGAGAAAATTACAAGCCCGTACCAGTGGATAATTGAATATTTCGTTTCAAATCTCCATTTCCTTTCTCTTCTAATCACCATATGGCATTTTGTTCGTTCTTAAAGAGGCGCTTTGGGAAAATATATTGTGATTATCCAACTCCATTAACTTTATTACGCTGGTCTGTCTTGACCCCTTTCACTCCCCTCATAGTGGTAACGACGTGTTCTAATTATCTTGTTTGTTCCGCTGCATTTTGAACCTCCCATTCCGACCCTTCTCTCTCTCTCTCTCTCTCTCTCTCTCTCTCTCTCTCTCTCCTACCATCGGTTAGTTTGATAAGCCCGGTAGGTCTGATACGTGCTACCTTAAAAACTGAATGTTGAAATGTGAATACAGTTTTACAATATCATGCAGATTTATTAGCAAGAGAATTACTTTTAAATAAATTCCTTAATATCTCTTTTTGTTTAGCACCAATGTTGATCTCGGCTGACGCGCCATAAAAAACAAAAGGTCTCAGAGTGGGCACTCTCACTTCTCGTCGATATCACATTATTGTTTACTAAATTTCTTCTTAATTCGAAAGGCTCTGACAGACATCACTGGGCCTAAGTAAATTAAATAGTAACTATCAATTAACTTCATTCAGCTCAATGCTATCAACACTATTAAGATTCTAATTACAGGGATATGAATCCTAGAACAACTATCAGACGGGCAAAAGAGTCATCCAAGAAAATGAGCAACACAAACAACTGTTTTCCGACTTAGAAGGTAAAAGCAAGTCTGCCCCGATCAGGTCAACCTAATTCTGGATCAACTGCATTTCAAATCTCGGAACTGGATCCCCCCAACATCGTGGGCCTCTGGGAGAGGCATTACTAGGTGATGTTCTACCCGCATGCTGATGTACAATGCTTACGAGCCCCACTGAAAGCACTCGATTCTTATCTACTAATACAACAGGAACACTACCGTGCGTGGGCGGTTGGTTGAGTTGCTGGGGGGAAAACTGGTGTTCGAAGTTGGCAACGTTTGGGAGCTTGACCATATTTGGGCAGTACCTCACCGTAAAATGAATAAATAAATAAAAGAAAAAAAATCTTGAGGCTATGTTTGCCTATGTTTAAGGCACGTAAACCTTTACATCATTTTTCTGGGCTTCAGTGGCAAAACTTACTTATATCTGCACAAGAAATGCACGTGACCATTTTAGGTAAATGACGACACATAGTGAAGCAATACCTCTCTAATTGGTCTGAGATTCGTTATTTATGGCAATTATTAGTGACCAGGGGCGCTAACCCAAACGCTCTCTTATCTGACACTGGCAGAGCTCTTGCTTTGGTCTCAACATGAGGGAAAGAAGTAACTGAATGGGAAAGGACAAAGAGAGCTATATAGCTTTAAAAAATACTGATTAATAATCTTTAAAAAAGTCAAGTCGATTTTTTTCTGAAAAAAGGGACGGACCAAATAAACTGGAAACTTATACAACATTAAGACAGGGTCTGCAATAAGCAATAGAGTTAGAAAATGTGAAAGGGTAAGTAATAACACACCCCAGTGTGTGTGTGTGCTACAATTAGATGACCGAGGATTAACTTTATAAAGCTTCAAAATATTGCCGTTGATAATCCCTCCTGTGGTGCACAATTAAGGAATGGTGTTTCGTTATGTTATTCAAGTTGCGCCTTAAAAACTATTGTATCGCTCATATTAAACTTATCTAGGAATGACTCACTCCTGAGTATTCTAAACTATTGTCACACAACTACCTAGTGTTATTCTGCAAATCTGAACGTGAGCTCCGTTACTTACGTGGTTGTCTGTCCGTTCTCTTTAGAGTAAGAATACGAATATCGCAAAGCAGAATCTACTTGGACATGACCCTGTCCACTTTTTTCAAAGCTGATCACCACCTTTCGAAAACTTCAGAACCCCGTGTCGATTTTTTCGCCTAACGAAACCGTTTGATGGCGTTATTGACGCAAGGGCAAAATGGCCAAAATCTTTCTTGTGGTTTTATTTATTTTTTTATTTTTTTTTATTTTTTTTTTATTTTTTTTATTTTTTTTGACATCCAAGTTTCCAATTTCAGACAGGTGTGACCTGATCCAGACTATAAATCTATTTTATTTTATTTTTTTATTTTCTTTATTTATTTTATTTTTTTATTTTCTTTATTTATTTATTTATCTATCATTTTCTAAATTCGAAATTTCCTAGTTGGTTTTTGATTTCCAGGTTTCTGTAATGTTCGCGAATAATTAATTTCGACTTTGACCGATTCTTCCTACCAAGTTTTCGAAGCACTTCCCATTATAAATGAGGAAACGGATTATTTTATTGAAAAATGATAAACGCAAATTTGAGAGAGAGAGAGAGAGAGAGAGAGAGAGAGAGAGAGAGAGAGAGAGAGAGAGAGAGAGATGCCAGTGCAAAATACACATTCATGCAAATCTACAGGAGGGATTTACACCTTAACACAAGAGTACAAAGGGTAAGAATTTACTGTTACAGTTGAAGTTGAGGACAGAAAAATATGGAAAGTTTCTTTACAAAGAATTTTTTTTTTCAAACGCAAGATGTAAACTATAAAGAATTCATTGCATTTGATGATACTCTTCACAAGAAACTCATTCGAGCGTAAATTACACTTTCAGTATGACGAGCACGTGGACTTTTCTCAATGGCGAAATCTTTAAAAAAAAAAAAAACACACACACACACACACACACACACACACACACACACACACGCACGGACTATTTCAGCTGGAGAGGAAATAACTCGGGCCTGTAAAGCGTACTATTAGCCTAAATATGACGAGAAATCTTCGTGTTTCTTAACGGAAGAAAGAGAACGAAGTTGCCCGATACGGCAAATACAGAGACGGGTGTGTGACCATCTCGACCTTGGATGATGAATTTACTCTGAAACATTCGTCTGAACCTCCCGCGGACAGGATGTTGACGCTATAATGAACGAGAGAATGTTCGGCCGAACATTCTTAAGATGACCAAGAGATAGGATAACCTATAATTATGGGTATCACATCATGGATGGGTATTTCCATGGCATCGCACGAAGAAAAATTATCCTTTTGTACATTACCATTGTTATTGTTTACAGTGCAAAAATGGAAGGTTATTAGATTGGCCAATAAACTTCGAGTAAAAGGAAGGCGGCCACGGATATCAGTAAGTAAGTAAAAAAAAAAAGAAAAAAATTAAGGCTCTCGCTCACTATAAATTTAGTCGAATTATTTTGCGATTAACAAGCAATACTCAGTAGCATCTCCTGACCAAGGGCAATTGGTAACGACATCGGAAAATTAAAATCAGGATACCTGCAAGATTAGAAGGACGGATAAGTGCCTGGATGTATGGTAGAGTGTCAAACTCAAGAAACAATATTTGATTATCCCATCAGGAAATGCAAGCAAAGAGCTGAAGTCAAGCAATAAAGAAACATCAATAAAGGAAGATTAAGAACAGAGTAAGCAACGGATGTATGACAACACTAATTAATGAAAACTAAAAACCTAATCCATAAAGACAAGAAAAGCAACTGATTTCGTAATATTGCAAACAAATAATCATCATCATAACTTCGCTTCCAAGTGCTACAGCTGAGGTTCTTGTAACACCAGTTTCATTAAAATCGACCGATCAATGTTAACCTATATGCTTAAGGTATTCAAAACCGACGTCACTTTGAGAGCTTGAGCTGATTCTGACAACTGACTGAGATTAAGGGTGAAAATATTTCCCGTTCCATATAATCATTTGAAAAACTTTCATTCTGATCTCCGACTTCCCAGTTGTGCGTTATCCGCATTCTTTGCTCCAAGAATGAGTAGTTTATCATATTAATTCCGTAACCACCAAATAAACCGACATACACATATACACAAAATTTAATCCACACACACACACACACACACACACATATACTATATATATATATATAATATAAGGTTATATATATATTTATATTATATATATAGATATAAGATATATATATAGATTTATTATATATAATATACATATATATATATATATATATATATATATATATATATACTATATATCTATATATATATATATAATGTAGCACGAAGGAATCACGTACTTGAGGACATCCTTAAATCCACGGTAGAAAGGTAAGTGAAACAGGGACCAGGAATATACTACGAAAGTACTTGTTCCAAGTCCCTGTAAGGGGGATAGTATTACGGAATTTTGATGTACAGCGCTTTCACCCATACACAACAGTTCAGATATGACGGCAGCAGCGATGACTGTGTAGTTCTTTTTCATGGGTCATCCCTTGCTAAGGTAAATGGCTTAATATATATATATATATATATATATATATATAATATATATATGTGTGTGTGTGTGTGTGTGTGTGTGTGTGTGTTCAGATATGACGGCAGCAGTGATGACTGTGTAGTTCTTTTTCATGGGTCATCCCTTGCTAAGGTAAATGGCTTAATATAATATATATATATATATATATATATATATATATATATATATATATATATATGTCAACCTAACAATAGACCACCAATATGAATAACTTAATTTTCTTAGTATTGAAAAATAATTTTATAACCTAAGGGAAGCAAAACTGCTGATACAAAAGAAGAATACATCTGAAACTGCATCATAAATACAATCTGCATTTTGCCGGAATAAAACACACACTACATAAAATAAGATCAATTGAGACTCAAGATATTATACACGATACACAAAAATTGGCATCTTTGTAAGAAAAAAAAGTAATACGATATAGCCCCTCTTCACTTTTCAACGCAATGAATTAATCCATCAAACAAGTACCACTACGACACAACTTCAACGGATAGCCAGATGATACCCAGATCGACCCACAGGTGTATCATTCAGGAGAAAATGTACAACAGAAATTTCCGCTGCGATAAATCTTAATGCGTCCCTTCCAATATTGGCATAGCATGTAATACCGAGTGAAATTGCGTGTCCGATGTTTCGGCCATCTGCATGCAAGTAACCTCAAGTAACCTAAACATCCACTTGATCTAACCTCAACATTCATCTTGGATCGCTTTCTATCTGATTATTATTTTTCTTTCTTTTTCTTTTTTTTTTTCCAGCGAACCCATCCTAAACAGTTGAAAAGTTGAACAAAAGCCGGTGCTGGTGGCATCAGATATGAACAGTTCAGTTGACTGTTTCCTTCGCTCCACCGTTAGGATTTGGATTTCTCTTCTTTCTTCAATTTTCCTTATTCTTTTTTGTTTTTGACAAATTTTTGTTATATAAGGACATTAGGTTCACTATTTAATCGGATTCTTGAGTTGAAAATAAAGTCTCTTAAAGTATTGTTAGTTATAAAAAATGAAAATAAAATTATTTCACTGAAGGCTCTGAGATTCAAACATACTGTGAGATGTACTAATGATTTTGTGTAATCTGGCATAGGCAGAGTCCCGGAATTTAGGATTAATAATAAATTCTTCGTAAATCCTCTTCAACTAACAGTGCCCTCTGCATTAATAACAGGCCTAATTTTCACCGAAATGCTGTGAAGTATATTGACTTTAAAAACATGCTGAATGATAGTCGCGCAGCGGTCTGGAGGTAATACAGAAACGAAGACAAGCGTCACTCCAATTGCGAATAGTTAATTTTAAATCTGAGTTTGGTAAAGCATAATTTCAAGGAAAATCTCTCTTAAAAAAATACATTTATATATAACTTTCTTTAACATCTACATAAGTTGCTTGGTAAGATACTTTCTGCATAACTACAGTATTCTCTATCATCCTAGAATATTGTAGGAGACTTGGTATTGGTAAATTTTACTTGTGATTTACATTATATGAGACATTTTCATCGACAAAGTGGAGTTGGCGAGATACGATATTATTTCATGTAATATATATAACTTAATGTGTATCCAGATTTTCTGTGTGTGCCAGCGTGTATCACTTTGGTAACGTCATCTCCAGCTAACCAAATTTGTGCTTAGCAATATTGTCCGTGTAAAGTTAGTTTTTATTATAGGCTGCTGATTATGGTGTCATGTTAAAGCTCAATAATGGTAATTTACTACTTAAACAAAAAGGTCAATATAACAAGTTCAAGTTAGCCAAAAACTAGAA
>NC_061092.1:17953717-17968717 GCF_015104395.2 Macrobrachium nipponense
GTGAACGACAGCTTCAAGTTCTGAGTACCGATATGTTTCGACATAAATTCTCTGAATGTTCACTAATAGCACTTGGTAGTTTATTTATATGTCAACTGTACGATAAAACATGCATGCATAAATAAATACGCATATATATATATATATATATATATATATATATATATATATATATATATATATATATATATATATATATGCATGCGTGTGTGTATCTAATTATGCATGAATATTTTACAAATATATATTTATATATTTGTTTACATATATAAACACACACACACACACACACACACACACACACACATATATATATATATATATATATATATATATATAATATATATATATATCGAGCAACAAATGTCCTTTAATATCTAATTCGCTCTACCTCGGAATGAAGATATTTTCATATATGCTTAACCGAAGGGTAATTCTTGGGCGACAATAGAATTGCCGGCCGACGGGCACGAACCATCGACATCTTCAATTCCAGGGCTGGCAGTGAAGCCTTGGCGGGTGGGCTAAGGCTTCACTGCCAGTCCTGGAATTGAAGATGTCGATGGTTCCTGCCCGTTGGCCGGCAATTCTATTGTCGCCTAAGAATTCCCCTTCGGTTAAGCATATATGAAAATATATTAATTCCGAGTAGGTAGAGCAATTAGATATTAAAGGACATTTGTAGCTCGATATATGTATATGAATCACGGTATATATATATATATATATATATATATATATATATATATATATATATATATGTATATATACACACACATTTTTCACAACCATAATTCTGACATATCCGTGTTCAGAGGCCATCTGTGTTTAAGACTCAAAGTTCCAACAATCAGGATAAAAAAAAGCAACCAAACCAATCAAGACGAAGGTCACTGCATTCATTTACTCCAAAAGTGTAAGGTAATTCTCTCTCTCTCTCTCTCTCTCTCTCTCACACACACACACACACACACACACACACACACACACATTCGCTCTTAAAGAAAGTTACAAAGGGAAAATTATTTTGTGAAAAATTCATACGCAAGTTAAAAACAACCCTAACCTACTTAAAATCGGTAGCAGCAACAGAGATTTTTCTCAAAATAAAAGCCAAGTTAATTAAATTTCAAATAATTTACACTTGAGCAGGTAAGTTTGACTGTAATGTATTCCCAAGTTTTGATTAGATGTATTCGTGCATTTCTAATATCATAAATTTCTGATAATTCACTCTCGAATTTTAAAGTCGTAAATATTTCAAGTTTCCTTCTATTTTGGGATTTAACCTTCTCGTTTCCAAGCCCCAGCCACGACGAAGACATGCAATTATTTTTCTCAATCTTGGGACCACAAACCTCGCTGCAGTAATGAGCTTCACTCCTTAAAGCCTTAAATATCTATAAAAGTCTCAAATTGACAAACAATAGACGCGGATTTATTCAGCAGATCTCATCAAACAAGACGTACAAGGGCTCGCAAAGCCAAAGTTAAATAATTCGAAAGTCAATTAAGCACTTAAGATTGTATCGCTTTTACTGTAAAGCCAATTCAAAGAAAACGGCTGCTAACAGGCCGTTTACCAAAAGGTCACGTCGCCGACATTGCACTAAGGAGAGAGATTATTATTCTATATTATTATTATAGTCTTTACTTTACAATAATAGTAGTCATTTTATGAAGAAAATATTAACTAACACTTAACCAGAGACTGGCCTAGGCACTTTAAACTACTAAAACCTAAAGATGAAAATAAATATTAATAGATATTCGGCGATCACTGCCAACAGCCCACTTTCCACGCCTTCTCCGCAGCGTCCCCAGGTAATGCAGGCCTCGACTTCCTAGTCCAGATCCTGATCTGTAATTCGGAGACCATCCAAATATAGGCGATGCTGTCACTCTCGGACCAGGATCTCGAAAAGTTTGGAAATCTCGAATTCGTCGATACACGCAGTAGCAAGAGGTTCAGGGGGCTGGGATAATTATATTGTCCGACAAGGGTTGTTTCCACGGACTGGTCACGGGTGTACTTGGGCTGTTGACGCGTGCAAGAGGGGCGGCTTGTGCGCCATCTGCTCATAAATATGGAAAAGTTCCTGCTACCCAAGGCTGAACATTTCCACGACCCGACCTTTATCTTGGGTCTAATATACAGACTCTTTCGGCTTTCGAGTTATTGCTTGGTGTTGGGGACTCGATGAGCTACAAGAAGTTTTCGTCCGGACTAAGCTTCTGAAGAAATAAGCTCGAAATGAGTCAAAGCAGCTCGGATACAGGGTAAATCTTGACCTAACAGAAGAAACTCCCGAAAATATACAAATGAGTAAATCTAAACCCTTTAATATACCTCCTATACGACCCAATAAGACTTTATCCAAAATTTCCAAATAATGTTATTCCAATGTTGTAAATTGATGCATGCTGATGAATGTAAAAGAATGGGTTAAGCACAGTGAGATAATAAGCAGTTGTTGAACTATGCAGTGTATTACTGTCACTTAGCGCCACGAAATTCTCCTGCCTTCTTTTTTTTTCTTTTCAAGACCGCCATCCCCATCTCATCATGTTGAGAGTAAGCAACTTCTGAAACACTTTATTTGGGAGTCAAGATAATGATATGGTTGCCATGTTCTAAAGGCAGGAAAGATGACGCAGATTTCGCTGTGTCGAAAATTCGACCCAGAGCCGGATATTTTCGAACTTTTTGAACTCGAATAAAACTGTAATACTTTTGGTAAAATAAGTAAATAAATAAAAACATGAATAAAAATACAGGCTCTAAGTCCATTAAGAAAAAGCAACAATTTTACCATTATAAACTTATCTCGATGGGTTAGGAGAATTTTTGGAAAGAGAAAATTATGAAAGAAAGAAACTGTAACGTTCATAAGAACGAGTAAACAAGTAACCTCGTTAAAAAAAGGAAAAGGTGATGTTTGTACCCGGTTTGCTTAAGAATTCATGAGATGTTAAAAAATTCTCAAGAAGTTGTGTAGTGCTTTTGGAAATTTCTCTGACAAATGATAGAAAAAAAAACCTTCCAAGAAAGAAAAAACGACGGTAAACAACAACAACAACAACAACAACAACAACAACAACAATAATAATAATAATAATAAAAATAATAAATAATAATAATAATAATAATAATAATCATAATAAAATATAAATTAACATCATTATTTATTATTATATTAATTGCCAAGATCTACCCCTCCCCTACACACCAGAAATGTGAATGCATAGGTGCTTAACAGAGGACGCTCACCTGCCTATTAACTTGATAAGAATACGTAGTACAATTAGGGCGAAGGGTAACTCGATAGACCAAGTGTTCATCATGAGCATTAAGGTCGGCTGGCCTGAATAGATCTTAAGAATGGATAGCACTAAGATGCCAAAGGTGCAATGTTAAAGATGGTGAAAATGTATACTGACTCCATTTTACCATGAAGGGAGTAAAAGTTTGTGAAACGTTACGGAGAAGAAAGCAGACTGTTTTGGAGTAGAATTAGAGCTGGAGTAAAAAGTAGATTTGAAGCAAGAGTAAGCTTTGATAATGAACAAAGATAGCGAAAGTGAGGAGGACTATAGGTAAAAGATAGCAAGTTAAAGAGTTGCGAGAGATTTTGATTCGATTTGAAAGTTCTCAGGCATCCGAAAGTTAAAAGAGAATACACGAAATCGCTGATAGCTGTAGTTGAAACTGTGATTACTCGGGAACGGCAGATGTTCAAGATTATGACAAAAATAAGAAAAATGAAGAAAAGATGTGCAAGAGGAATGAGGACGGCGAGACAACAAAAAGTGAAATGGATGACACATCTGCCGTGGAAATATTTTGTAATGGTTTGGCAGAGTAGAGAAAATGGGACCTAAGGAAGATGGGCTTTAAAAGCGTTGTGTAAGCTAGATAGCCAGTGTTGTTTGTGACGGTTGACTGATTGATTGAATGACTAAAATCTATCTGGCGTCTTAACTGCAAGGTCACTGCCGCCGTGTTTGGGATCTTTTGCATGCAGGGTTATGAAGCTAACGGAGTTCCATCTTTTTCACGGGCTTTCTGAAGTATAATGTTTTTGCTTTCAATGACAAAAATAATAATAAAAAAACTATGAATAAATCCTTACTTCTTCATTGCCAGAAAACAGTAAATAAAGCACTTTCAGCTTATCAAATGATACTTAGAAGAGGAAAATCTTGAAAAAAAAAAGGAGCTGTCCACTAAAACGGAACCATTTGTACGCACTCCATCACAACATTAGATTACTAAAAGAACGTACGTAAGAAACGTTTATTTGCTGTTGATTTCACGGGCGGGAGGCTGCAAAGGCCAGGTAATAGCAGAGAAAGTGGACAATGAAAGGGTATACAAGAGAAAGTGTGCATATAAAAAAACGGTAAATATAGATCACCGTAAAGTCAAGCAGAAAATGAAAAACGATAAAATAAAAACTAAGCATATAATTTTGTAGTAACCTGATATTGAGGCTGTCCACCTATAAACAAAAGAAAAATGAGAGAGAGAGAGAGAGAGAGAGAGAGAGAGAGAGAGAGAGAGAGAGAGAGAGAGAGAGGCTGGCTTGAAATGAGAAGTAAAAAAACTTGGGTGAGACGTGTACGCTTTTATGGCGGAAATAACGAGGTCTCGAGGTACAAACCTGTGCAGTAAATAAACAATGATTTGGCTATAAACATACATTTATGACTTGTCAAGTGTTTATACTGGTTACGGGTTTAATAGTCCGTCGCTGTTTTTCTAGAACCTTCCGTGGTTATTTGCGTATAGGCGAAATTCACGATGATAATTTGAGTCGATCCTATCACAGTTCTCAGAAATCAAACGTGTCATGAAAAAAACTGCATCTTTTCCCGTTAGTCTTACGGGTGACAGAATGACGAATAACTAAGCAACTCTTTTCATGCGAGGAATGAAACCCAAATTCTACATATTACATAACTGATTTCAGCACGCTGACGTTGCAACAACTGTAGTCATGTGAATTCAACACCCTGATAAGCACTGAACTCCTTTGAAAAATAGATTCTAGATTGCTACCCCTGCTTGCATGACTTCTGATTTCTATCGTCTTCTGTCTTTCAAGAGATGTGTGTCTGAAGTTTATGGTAAGCCTCTTGCTTTCATTTCCTTGCCTTTACGCGGCCAGAGGAGGGAACTGGCTATGCCAATCCAGCTGACTTACGCAAAAGAAAAATATGGGTACATTACTTTCTTGATAATCGTTTCTTCTTTCTTTGCTAAGGCTGAAGATCCTCGGTATTTACAAATTCGAGCAGCTCAAGAAACTCTAAAATGTCTGGTAAGAGAACACAAGGTACATTTCGATGAAAACCATATTAATATCCTCTAAAAGTTAATGGGCAGTGCAGTAACTTTATATCAACGTTTAATAAATATTTGCAATAAGAATTTACCTTATAAACAAGGTTTATATTCTAAAAAAAAATTGTAAAAAAAAACGAATCAACATCACAACACAGTTGAGACACAGGTTAAAAAAATGGAATGAATGGAATTAACATCTCATAAACAGTTGTAATAGGTACGTAAAAAAGGGGGCCAGGGAATTAACATCACATATAAGCTATTGTAAAGAAGCCATTAAAAATTTTAACAAATGTAATAATCAGCACACAAATATTTATAGTAATGAAAATACGTACTGGAATTTAACACTTGAAAACACAAATGCCTGCATGGACTGGAGAGAGAGAGAGAGAGAGAGAGAGAGAGAGAGAGAGAGAGAGAGAGAGAGAGAGAAAGCTAATCTAATTCATAATACTTTATGAGTGATAAAAGACTGAATAAGTCCTAACGTAAAAGAGGCCTTGAATTTGCTACCAGAAAAGAAAAAAGAACATGGACCCCGGGGGATACTTGGTACCCTGAATTATGCAGCAATCCCTTAGAGCCGTCAGTATATATCCCTGACGTGAAAAATACTTAAACTAATGTGTTACGGCTAGCACGTGATATGCCACTTTTGGAAGCCACACAGACAACAACAAATATGCACTGCCCGCAGACCACAAAATTCAGAGCTGTGTTGGGGGACCATTTCATGAAAGAGCCAAGTTGAAGAACCTTCCACAATAAAACTAAAATTGCACGAACGCTTTTATTTCCCTTTGTTGCAGAATTTTAGTGTCGGATGTTTCAACGCTGAATAGAAATGCATTAGTTTATGTACTGATCTTAAGGAACACGGAACAAGAGGCAAAAGGAATTTTTTTTACCTTTTTAACCAAAGCGACCTATCCCGACTTTAGAAAGCAACTTGGAGTAAAGTTGCAAGAAGGATCTCTTTACATTTTTCTTTGCGAATTAAAGGAATAGAATCATGATAACATGTCTTGAAGAATGAACGACTTGGTTGTGAAAGATGTCTAATTAATCATTTTATACAGTGAGATTTCATACTATAGCGGTTTCCGTGTAAAATGTACAGAATACATTAACACACTGGCATATGTGTGTGTGTATGTTTGTATTACACAAAACAATTATCGGTAAAAATTCTGTAAAAATGTTGGTGATAAAATAAGGTAATGACTTACTGAGATGTTCAAAGAAACATGCTTGCGTCTTTTGCTTGCGCACCTGATTGTTGCCTTAAAGTTCAATTTTCTTTGTAGCTTCAATGTCAGTATAAATTCCTTTGTAGATGCTTTCTTCTTTAAATTTTTACTAACATTCTCTACTTATTTTCCCAAAAGCAACCCGCCCACCATGTATTCTTTCCTTTTGATACTTTGCTTTGGTTCATGACTCTTCCCAAATCTTTTTTTTTTCTTTCATCAAGTTCCAGTCCACCACACACCATTTCTACCTATAATTTATGCAGTACTGCAACGGTAAATACCACACTGTAGCCCGTCAAAGAATGATGGCACCAAATGTACTTGTATGATCTCTCTTATAATAGCTTTTACCGAACACTAACATATTTATTCAAGCCCTTCAACCCCAATGCACCAAAGAGGCGGCCATAAATAAACCCATAATTTTTCGAAAACTACAGGCAAATGTAACGTCCAGCCAAATGCCCCGAGCTAGCCCAAGCTATAGGTCGGCCAACCGAAGACCCTGTTCTAGGGTAGGCCAAAAGAAAATAGGAAAAAGGTAAAAGAGGAAAGAAAGGTGAGGTTTAACCGCGAAGAAAGCGACGCACCTGCCCCTACGGAAGAAATCCAGAACCGATAAATTCCCATACGTGAAGAATGATCATCAGATATGCTATTAGCCCGTCTGGGTACAGGCGCCTAATCAAAGGTTAGGACGCTGTCGAAACAACTAGTAAAGCCAATTGATTCCGGACACTCAACTGAAATTAACTTTTCTAATAGTGGTTATCAACTAAGGGGTAGCAAAAATACTGCTTACTGTAGACGCGATGGAAAGCATCACTTCCTTCATAGCTATGCAAGAAATACACAGTATTTGCCGAGATTAATCAATATTTGCACTAAATTTTTTGCTTACTCATCAGCTGTACTTATATTTATTGACTATATATACTATATAATATATATATATATATATATATATATATATATATATATATATATATATATATATATATTTCCTACTCGTCTATTTCTCTACTGCTCTTTGCTTTTTTTTTCCTCCCAAGAACGAGCATTCCATTCTAAGAAAGAATATTTAGCATGTTCAAATCACACGCACCTTGAGAGTAAAGCCAAAGAAATACGTGTGTATGTAAGTATATTTGTGTGTATGTAATTGTTCCAGTTTATCAATTACATTTCTGCGCAATAACCGCCACGCTTTTAGCAAAGGGAACAGCAATTACGAGAATGAGCGAAATGTAATTTACTGAGAGACCAGCATTAACATGCAACGAGCACATGTGCCGACATCTTCAAAGGGATTTCTGTGATCGGGAAGAGAGCGCGCATGCGACTGCTTTTCCCCACATTCCGCGGAACGAGTCCAATTTAGATAAGAGACAGAGAGCACGTGTTCCCGAAATTGACTTCAGCGCTGCTTTTCAGAGGAGATCATTACGAAACGTCTACTCCAGGTGTCTGGAGGTCACGCGATGGTAACCCCTTTTTAGATCGTGGGAGGATTCATTTGTGTATGGTGGTGTCCTTTCGAGGCGCAGCTGATAGAAGACCGCCCTTCTAGAAGAGAGCTTAACTAGAAGGTGCTGTGCTACCAAGGTGTTCCAGAAAACCTCAACGTATTTCATAACATCTTCCGCTGGATTCTACATATTTTTGAAAATGTATAAGAAAATAATCTAATTCACTGATGAAAAAATTGCTGATACTATCATTACCTTCTCATGAATATAATGAACAGATAAACTCTTGCTTCTGCCTCAATAAGAAAGGTCTACTTAACGACAAATAAATAAAGTCCCACGAGACAGGCTAATATATACACAAGGTCTTGATAGCACAGAGGAAATTCCTATGCAAGTAAAGCTGAACTTTTGAATCTTCATATTTCCAAGTGCCTGCGTAATGTGGTAGTCGTATCGTTTTGAAAGTATAATATTCTACATGAACTAGATCCACGTCAAGGAAATTATATCATAGCACAGCAGAGACTATGTTAATAACAATTTCAAACTACGAACACAGAGGGCAAACAAGACATGTGAAAGTGTTTTATATTTCCGTTTAATCTCCTAACGATACTGCATCAGTGAGGAATAATCGGAATGCTTGGGTGGGATGGAGAAATGGATGGCCTAGAAAAATATAATGATGATGGAGCAGAAAAAACATTACATATTGGTTGTAAGACAGGAAATTAACGGCATAGCATTTTTTTATAGGTAGACATGATACCGAAAAGGATTCTGTGAAGGCTTAGGAAGCAACTGTGATTTTTTTCCTTAATCGTGGGATTTCAGCCTTAAAAAGATTTACATCTCAACAATAGGCTTCTAGTTTCTAATTTCAATGACGACTTGTATAAACGTTTTCCCCTACAAAATGTTTCTAGTAAAATAGTGACTTAAAGGTATAAAAGCCACAGCTACATCCATAACCTCGCTACTGTACTGATATTAAAACTGGTATTTAATTCATTCGAATTTTGTTTTTATTATGCTGACGCGTTTAACATTTCACTTACCATGAACTATTTAAAATTAATTTCAATAAACTCCTTCATCTTCGCAATCGATAGATGACTAAATTATCTTACCTCCCTGTTAATAATTTCTTTCTATTTTACTTTCTGATTATTAATTTTTAATTTTTTTCTTCTTAGACAAAAACGGTACAGATCAGTGACATAAAATTACATGAATATATCATTCAAATATAGCACACTTACAAATAAAAAAATAGTATGATAAAGAAAATAGATCACATTTTTATACAATCTGGCACCGTTTGTCATTTACAAATAAAAAAAATTATAATGAAACCGACTTTGGCTACAAAAAAGAAACTAAACGAGCACAGTCAGAATTATTGTAGCAGCCACGTGGATGCAAATGCACGTGAACACAGATGCTCATCTGTCGAAATGTACAAATCAACCACCGCCAATATTGCCTTTGTTGGTTGCAAGAGACCATGGATCTGGATGTGACCTCTCACTCCCAGTCATAACCATCATTTTGGCAAAGCCCAACCAGCTCAATTCTATCCAACACCCAACCATCCTGACTACCCCTTCTCTCTCTCTCTCTCTCTCTCTCTCTCTCTCTCTCTCTCTCTCTCTCAACAGCTAGCCGCTTTTTGTAAATATTCGTGCATTCTCTTTATGCCGTAGTTCTTTTCTTCACGCGGGAACCACACACCTTGACAAAGGGTGGCCTGAACTGCGTATTCGCATCAACGCCTATGAACAGTACGAAAGGCGTGTGGACACACACACACACACACACAGTCTACTTATTAGGACACCGATAGGAGACTGGATGTTTGGCCGGCCTTAGCGTCGTCGTCGTCGGCGGCGGCGTTGGACACATGGTATCATTAACAAATCTGACTGTCAATATTGTCTCGCGGACCGACCGCCTTCGCGTTGACAGCCATCTATCACTCGGTGTTTGCCTCCCCGTCAGCGCCTTATTGTCGGGGGAGTTTGCCCCGCCGTTAAAGGACAGATATATACGTCTGTCTGTTTATCTACGACCCTCCGTCTCCCCTCCGTCTCCCCTCCCGAGACGGTTGCTTGCTTCAAGGATGTTTAAACCTCGATTCTAGTATTCTCCGTCTCCCTTTTATTGAGGGTATCAAGGGCTCTTATATCTTGCTGCCTCGGCGGTTTTCGGGCGATTCGTCTTCTTATTTATTTATTTTCTTGGCATTTCTCGCCCTTTAAGGGAAGTAAACACTGTGATGATGCCCAAACATCACTTTCGCGGGGACCGCTTCAGTAAGGTTACTGTCAACAGGGGAAACTGTTTTCGGAACAGAGTTAATGTAAAACAGCTTAAAACACTGGTATGCTATTACAACAACATTTTCAGCGTTCTTCCTAAATTCACTTGTCACTGTTTTCCTTAAGTTACGTTTGGGGGACCTATTCCAGTATCGTAAATAGAATTGTAAAAGTTGATAACTGGGTGACATGGAAAAGAATGACCACGCATGTAGTGTGATCAAATAACATATTAGTAAACATCCTGGAATGGATATCATTCCGCTTAAACTTAACACAAAATAAATCACAGTTAAAATATTCGCCATATTTTGTTGAATTCAAATACAAACGAAGAAGGTTTCATTCCTATTTCCATCACAATACAAGCAGTAAAGTTCATCTATCTCTCTCCGTACACACACACACACACACACACATATATATATATATGTATATAATATATATATATATATATATATATATATATAATATACATAATATATAATATATATACACTATATATATATATATATATATATATATATATATATATATATAGTATATATATATGTGTGTGTGTGTGTGTGTGTCAGCGAGAGAGGGAGATAGAGAGAGAGAGAGACCCTTTTAATATTTGATTATAATTTCTTGCTAAAGATATCGAAAGACTAATGGCTCTCAATATTTCTATTTAATTATTTCAGTCGCAAAATTCTGATTGCCCGTTACGTAATATTAATAAAGACAACACTATTGCAAATGGAGTGCATTATCTTGATTACGGCAATTAACTACTAAGGCAAAATAAAAATGCACAAGTACACATCGTGAAAGGATGCTCCATAATTCTGATAACAGCAAAAATTGAAGGTCTTATGCAATCAAATATATTGCATTTAGAGATATGAGGTCTTTTTTTTAAAATATCAGTGATCGGGGCAGTTAAGAATAATTGCGTGTTCTACAGTATAACTAATCAGGACACATAAAAATGATTGCGTTCTAGAAAGTGCGCTGAATGAGAACAAGAGAAAATGATGGCCTTCTTCTGTGCTTCACAACAGATCAGACCAGGAGCAAATCGCTGCGATCTCCTTACAGCAGCTGCATAGGCCAAGGGAGTGAGTGAGACACTGATTTCTCCACAGAAGTATTTAGATCACACCAGGTCAAAATCCTCGTGTTCTTAAATGTAGCACAAGTTACAAGCCAGGAGAGAATCCTGGGATCATCAACAGAGAAAAAGATTACGGCAGCTGCAACAAAGCCTCTACACTATCGTTTGCAGTTCGAAATATCTCACAGTAATTCTAGCTTCACATAATTCAGAAGCAAAATTTTGGAATTTTCTTGTCATAGGACACACCAATGCTCCCTGTGGGTACTTTAGCGTGCAAAACTTACCAATTCTTGTTTATATCATTGCGAGATAAGACGCCCGTTAGAACCTCTCTGATTTATCTATTGATTTTCCAGGTTTGTATCACTTGAAGTCAATCGCATGTTGTTTCCTTTTTATATAAATAAAATCAAAATTGCGGCACTGACTATTTTTCTATCACTAACAATGCTGCAATAACTGGAAAGCTTTACTCTAACAACTTCCTACAAGAATACTTAATTCCATAAAAATAAATGCTGCAGTGGGTTTAATACACAAATCACCGTGAATGTTTTCCTGTGATGAAGCTTACTTCACCGAAAAAAAAAAAATAATTCTGATGAAAATTGTTACATATACGGAATAAATATTCACAGAAACATGGGAATAGGTTAATGTAAACAAACTCGAAGTAAGGCTGGCTTTCAACCCGCCAAAGGACATTACAGTATATATAGTATATATTCACTGGTAATTTTCAGTGGCTGTCATTTATCTAACCAAAAAAGCTAATATTTTTTTCACTTTTCATTAAACGATTACTAATTCCGTTCATCTCATTCCTTTGTGTATTCTTACCGCCAGCAAGAGAGAGAGAGAGAGAGAGAGAGAGAGAGAGAGAGAGAAGAGACTCGCCGTTTTAAGAGCATTACAACAAAACGGAGGAGAGAGAGAGAGAGAGAGAGAGAGAGAGAGAGAGACTCGCCGTTTTAAAGACCAAGGCATTACAACAAACGAAAAGGAGAGAGAGAGAAAGAGAGAGAGAGAGAGATAGAGAGAGAGAGAGATTCGTTTAGTGACAAAGCAGCGGAACCTCCATAAAAAGAGAACGACCTGGGCATTATTGAACTGTGGGCGTTATCCCTGTCGCTCAAAAAAGACCTCGGAGGGGGTACCTACACCCTTACTAATGCACCCAATACCCAATATGTGGTGAAGGGTGGTTTAGTCAACCGAAAGACAGGTCATGCCTACCCATACAATCAGATATTATCTTTTGTTGCACGTCAGTGGGCCTTGTAAACACTGTGAGGCAGGGGAAATGGAATTGCCAGGGATTCTATTATTCCCCGCTAGTCTGTAGTACTTTCTAATACAGGGCTCTGCAATCGTATATTATTTTTGTACTCGGCTCATTGTGTTATTTAATCAGTTCTTTAACTACTTCATTAACAATTTACAAAAAATGCTTCCGTACAAAATCTAGGTTTACTTGTTTAGAAACTTTGCTGCAAATACAGGAGCAGGACTACAAGACCACATTTCGTCAATCTGTTGATCTACCTACTTTTTTTTTTCTTTATTAGATAACCATTCATTTTTAGCAGAAACTGGCGGTAAATCACTGACATGTGGCGAGAAGCAGACGAAGCAATATCCCGGTAATTCCTTTTAAACTGAGGAGATTACAGGACGGGAGCAAACGGAAATGAAAGATGAGCGGTGAAATCGCCACAGTTTGGTCGAGATTAATGTTCCTCGCGTTCTTTTTCTCAGGGCAATAAGCGTGAGAAGAAAAAATCAGGCATCTGTTGTGTTTGTCGTGGGAGAGAAGCGGTGTAATATAAAAACATTTCCTCAGCACTCCCACATTAAAAACCGAAACCATATTTTTTAATTTGATCTTTCAAAAACGCCTCGACTTACTTTAAGTAAAGGAAAAAAAAAAAATGAATTTTTGACAAGTTGTCCCTGAAAAAGGACAGTTATAACCATGAAGAAAATCGCCTGTGGAATCACCAGCTGATAGTTAGAAGATGCTGCTCAAATTCATGTTTCAAAAAGAGATTCATTCCTTTGGAAACTCGAGTGACCAAAGGCTAAAGGGCGTTACAATAGCCGAATTCACTGAAGCCGAACTTCGGAGGAGCTTTCGGAAAAAAGAATGAATTGTTCATGTTTAACATCATCTGACTGTGTATTGTTACTATTTATCATCTAATAAAGTATTTGGAAAATGTTTGGAGTGACTATAGTTCTATAAAAAAAACAATACGAATGTAATTCAGCACTCAATAGCAGATGAGTTGACGAGATATCAATGGCATTAAACACAAAGAAATTGCGAGATGTATTTATTATAATTTTAGTAATAGTTTACCAATAAGGCATAGTTCAGAATAGGTCAAATATTTCATTCAAAATATGACGAATGAAAAACAGACAATATATATATATAGCCGGTAGACTCAACGTACGATTTCAAAATTTTGTTGTCAATATTATATATATAATATATATATATATATAATATATATATCTATTATATATATATGTATATATATATTTATATATGTATATATCTATTATATATATATATATATAAAGAGAGGGTTCAAAAGAATCAACCACGTCAACAGTAAATACCGTAAAATTAACAATAAATTTAAAAAGTGACTTAAAAACATCTAAATAAATGGCTCGTGCCGAGTGATGGGAAAGTAGACGAGAATACATACTTCCGACGAAACAAACTTTCTTCTAATCCATGGACATTCCGTCGTTTTTCCTGTACTTTCTTCAAAAACAGGCGGCGGCTCTGTCAACCTGATTTTGGAACTCATCTCATTTAGGAATTTTTAAGATCACTGAAAAAATTTAAGCTGACCTACTCGGTGGTTCATTGTCTAATCGTCAAATAACCGTTAGGCGAGTATCATAATGGTTCTACACAATGTCTACTTGTTTTGTCTTCGATTTTCGGCAAACCATTATCTTGAAGTGGGAAAAGGGGGGGTAGGGAGTGGCGTTTACCGGTGGCGGACTTTCCCGAAAATGAAAAATATTGCTCATCTTTCACAAACACGTGTCATGTTTGCAGAAAAGACAAGAGGTGTTGACGCATTGACAGTCTGCGACCATGAAGTGCTGTACTCAATATACCGGCTCTACATGAAAAATTAACATTTAAAACGAGAAATACTTCATTTGAGTGTTAAATGGAACAGCCCAGACAGGCAACGCCTCAGATTTCAGCGTAGGAGCGTATACAACCATATCAAATTTAATTATGTATCCGGTTTGTTTGACTGCATCCATGGAATTAAGAAATGGTTCATATCTTTCCCTCAAGCTTCACAGACTTTTAAAAGTAAAATGATAATGGAGAGAGAGAGAGAGAGAGAGAGAGAGAAAGAGAGAGAGAGAGAAGAGAAAGGAGGAGAGAGAGAGAGAGTTATATAAATTTTTACCATCGGAACTTTCACCATTATTCAGTCTACAATTATTAATGCGTATT
>NC_061092.1:17973717-18026217 GCF_015104395.2 Macrobrachium nipponense
ACTCTGATTTGCGTCCAGGTGTTTGAAGAAAGTTTAAATTGTAAAACACAGAAAATATATATCTAATAACTCTCAAGGTAAACGATTTACCCTAATTGGAACTGAAAACATTTAAGAATTATTTGCATTTTAGATATTGATATATTCAATGACTTTGCTGCGATTTAGATTTAATATTTTTGATTCTTTAATAATTGGACAAAAAACTCACAAACATACATACATGAAGAAAATAGTTCTAGATAAAACGGAAATCTTTCTATACCTGCAGATCAGACCAATTAAAAATAATATATCAACTTTTTTTCTATTTTCAAGAACCAAGACCAATCGAATGGACGCCTAATGGTTCTTGTTTTTAGGGCAGGCCCAAAGAAAACAAGATGAATGGAAAAGGAAAGATAGGTGGAACTACAGACAGACAGACAGATTTGCCCCTGGAAAGAAGACAGGATACGTGTCGGGAAAAACCAAGGCAGGATTCTTTGCCCTACTGCATAAGAATACTGAGTTTTAAAGACTATCCAGTAGTAAATGACTTCATGAATATATTTTCACTTGAAAGTAAAAAATATTTTCATCCATTAAGAATGTTTTTTTAGCCGACAAATATAACTGTATACATCTATTCTAACCACGCACGAAAATTCTTTTATTTAGTCATCCATTCCGGCCTGCTTTTCATAACAGATATTAGATCATAAATGAATAATACTGTAGTAATATAACTGGCATGATAATCACAACGATGAAAAAAACATTCAAAACATGATGTAGACAACCGAAAAATGGAAACACTGGTAATCTCCCCTAAAGCAATTTTGATTTTATTCAACTGGGCTCACAACTGCTAGGCCGTAGTTCGATTCAATTGGAAATACATTCCAAGCGACATCTGGCGTCAAGGAAGAGGGCATGAGAGCCATCAGCTTCTTCTCTCAGGCTTTCTGAGAAAGATAGAGGTCTTCCTGGCGGCACAATGGTCTCTAAAGGGGAAAAAGGCGTTTGGTAATATATATATATATATTATATATATATCTATATATATATATATTCTATATATATTATTATCTTTATATATATCTATATATATATATATATATATAGATATATATATATATAGATATATATATATATATATATATATATATATATATATATATATATATGTGTGTGTGTGTGTGTGTTTTTGTTTTCCTTTCTGAAGTACAGTGAACTGAATATTAAAAGATATTTGTGGCATAAACTTTGTGAAAACATGTCACACGTATGTTAAAAACATTCTATATGCATATATATATATATATATATATATATATATATATATATATATATATATATACGTATATAATATACACAACACATCTACATTACACATATATATATGTATGTATATATACATATATATTATATATTAATTAAATAAATATATATTATATTATATATGTTAAAAATATCTATATGCATATATATATACATATAATATAATATATAGACATACATATATATATAGATCTTATATATATATATATATATATATATATATATACTTAAAGGTATATTACTGTATATGAGCTTGTCAAGATGATATCTTCAGAAGGCGAATTAACACCGCCTAAACAACATCATCCTCCCTCTCCTTCAACGCCACCCACGCCGCACTTTGTCGACTCTGGAAGTCCCCAATTTTACGTTCTTCACGCCCGCCCAGGATTCGACAATGCAAGGCAAGAGAGAGACGGCGGCTAAGCCTAGATAACATTTATACGAATAACACCATATATATTCGGATTTTCTTCGAAGTTTAGTTTAATCTCATTTTTACGAGTTAACTGGCCCTACTTGTTAACCGTGTTACATTTGGGGAAAGATAAGTGATATTTGAGCCAAAAAAAATCACGTCTCTCAATTAACTACTGTTAGAAAAGCGGATATTTGAGAAATATTCCTCTGTCCACTTGCTAAGTTGACTTATCCTTAAAAGCAAAATATTTAAGAGTCAAATAATACTTAAAAGTTTTCTTCATGAAAAGAGTACTCTACTTGCTGGGTTAAATTATTCCCAGATAGAGAGTACTATTTAGTAAATTACTCTGTTCACTCTCGGAGTTAAACCACTGCCCAGGAAAAAAGTATATTCAAGGAAAATACCTCTTCTTACTCATTGGGTTAAACCATGGCTGAAGAGAGGATTAATCTGGGAAAAATTCACTGCTTTTCACTATGTTAGAAACATGACAGACAAACAGAATAGTTCGCTTTATACAGAAGATGCTGTTAAAACAACGTGCATTAAAAAACGCCAAATTCTATGCTTACAAAAAAACAGTCGGTTATATAAGTAGCAAAACTGATAACTGCATGAGTAAATGTGTTATGAAAAATTTTGTTATTATTATTATTATTATTATTATTATTATTATTATTATTATTATTATTATTATTATTATTATTATTATTATTATTATTATTAATAAAAATAATAATAATAACATCCCAAACATCTCTTGAGAATGGGCCACAGAAGGGCCTGAAAGTACTCGAGTGTGGAGTAAAACTAAATGTAAATACTTACAAGTAAACAAGTTACAAATTGAATTTGTGGGTTTCTTTTTCAATCTTTAGAAGAAAACTGAAAGAAGTTTTTGTTTGGTTCATTATTATTATTATCATCCTCCGAAGATAAATTCCATTAGAGAAAAAACAGGACGAATATACTATAAGATTAAAACTAAATATAAGTTAACAAAAACAAATAACCAACAGAAGTTAGATGCAGAGCCCAATATGACATTCTGGCCGATCCCAATATATATAAGATAAAAACTTATTTACTCATCGCTAGCGATTCCAGGAAAAGACACGACAAGTAACGAACGAGATCTGAATCGAGCAGAGATCAAGGACGAGAACAAACTAGAGTAGGAAAAATGACAAGCATCCTCGCAGTCTTCCCCCGTAATTTCCCCCCAGCAGACAACAGCAGCAGCAGCAGCAGCAGGAGAGATCAAAATAAGCGGTTGTGGCATATACCATTTGTCTTCGGCATCATGAAAACGGCTCCTGATATCACGGCCGACGGTATGATGTTGCTTAATAGCAAGCAATGAACCAGATGACACGTTCGTTTGTCAGGGCCTGACGACCTCACACACAAACACACATAGACACGCCGGACCGAAGGAGGAAGCAGTGCTGTGCTTGCAGGCAGCGCGCATTTTTATATCATTACTCAAGACGCTATCTGCATATTTCATCTCGGAGTTCTGCTGCGCAGTCTCTAATAATAATTAATTATCCCATAAGAGCATGGGCTAATGAACTTAACCTAACCTAGCCCAGACTCGAAGAATATAGTTAAACAGCAAATGAAGCTGAAGAAGGGCGTGGCATAACAAAGGAAATAAGAGCAAGGGCAAGTGAGACAGGTTTCCTTATGCCCTTTACTAGCCCAGACCTGAAAGATATAAGAGGGAGATGGAAATAAAGGAAGAAGGGGGTGGCATAACCAAGAAGAATGCGATAGACTTATAGATACAAGTAAATCTGTTTTAACAATAGCAGCCAACCTGCATTTTCATATCACTACTCAACATTTCATTAAATACAACTCTAGAGACAAGATGAAATGCGATTCATTTGTCTTCTCGCGTTAAATGCTAACCCTGAATACTCATCAGATTACACAACAAACATATAAGTCATGATGACCGGCTCTTAGACCATCATAAGATTTCATGATAAAACTTTAAGATGAATATCGTAAACAGCTTTTTTAATAACAATTATCTTAGGAACATAAAACTAAGGCTTTAGGCCATCAGTCCCTTTAGCTATGCCTTAAATCAACAGTCAGATTTCTTTATGACACATTTCTTAAAAATTTAGCTCTTAAAATAATTATCACTACGTCCAAACCTACTCACGTCATAATTCATTGCAGTATTACTGGTTCAAGACAACGATCTTCGCCGCTAAAAACTCATACGATGAAACTGACTTTGAAAAAAAAAAATCTGATTAATAATACTGTTGCGGACAACATCATTATCACAACTTTCTCTACCGATGATACAAAGGTTCATTGGTATCATTCGCCCATGTATCATTGATCTCACGGCAAATGTCACCTTCTAAAATAATCTCCAATATATAAGGTTCCTTCGGCAATAACCCGTAAAGCTATACTTTTATTCACTCCCACCAGACGTCAGTTAAGTTGGAAAGGGCACCAGGCACCAGTTGCACCAAGTCATACATCTTCGCAAATTATCTGTAAACCAAAAGCACATTCATATCATTCCCGAATAATCTTTAATATAAAGGTGGGTTATATATCTTCTGCATATTGAAAACGACTAACATTAAAATATCTGGTATGAATATAATTTTTCAATGACCCTTGAGGTAATAATTATTCTAACTATTAAATACCTGAGGTATTTAATAGTTAGATTTTTTCTTAATACCGAGATCTGTCACAGTTAATCACTCAAAAAAGGCCATTAGGTCCTATTCATTGCAAATAAAAATTCTCTTCATAAGATATTCAATAAATTTTATGTACATTGCATTAGCATCAGTAAATCATCTTGTTTGCGCAACCGCGCAACGTCCACTTACCCATGATCGCTGTAATGGAATAAATTTATGAATTGCTTCTCAACTTCATGTTGGCTAAACATTCTGATGACTAAGTTCTATTCAAACATAAGTATACTGACTTGTCCAGATTTTACCATGTCCATTGGCTTGGTTCTAAGAATGTAAGCCGATTATTGGCTTAGATCTTGGCCTAAGCCACCCGATACCCCTTATCACACATTCACATTTTATTGGATGAGCACTCTGAGCCGCAAAAAAAAGGCGTACTTTTTTTTAACCACTTCCGAAATGCGATGACAAATGAAGCGTCATCTTGCATTTGCGCCTGTGAATGATGACATCTCATAACATTAAAAGAGATGAGAAAGCGACTTTTATCCTCTTGTCTCTTACGGACGGCAACAGAAGGCTTATAGCGCCGACGGTCTTTGGCTAGGCGATTACTCAAAGGGGAGGGACATAGCTGTCTGAATGAGAAATAAAAATGAGACCCAATACTCTTACTGGTTTCAAAGGCAGCATAATAAGTGGCGACGAACAGAATTGGGATGCGTTCACATCAAACGATTCATTAACAGCGTCTGGACGCTGATAAGGGTGGACGCTGGGTACACGCGCGCACGAAAAAGGAAGTGCAACGCTACTTAATAAAGGCATGGCCACAGAGTTGCAAGATTGGTAATAATGAGAGGAAGGGAAGTGCTCGGACAGGAAGGAGGATGTGATGTGACAGTCCTAAACACCTCTGAATAACTACGTTTGCAGAAGATGCATATATATATATATATATATATATATATATATAATATATATATATATATATATATCTATATTATATATAGATATATAGTATATACTATGCACTTCTAAAAAAGAAAAAAATAACAAAAGCTTCCATGAAACTGGTAGTAATGAGGGGAAAAATAACAGGGTGAAGAATAGTACAAACAGATAATTATAAAACAAAGACAAAAAAAAGCTTCCATGAAACTGTTAGTAATGAGAAGAAAAAAAAAAAGGGGGGGGGAATACTAAGGTGAAGAATAGTACAAACAGATAATTATGAAACAAAACAGATGCCAGTCTTTTCACCATAATTAATGAATAATGTTCAATGCGTGTACGCATTGCAAATAAACCTTTCATAAAAACTTGCCAATTTCTGAAAAAAAGAGAGAAAAACAATGAGGTGGAGAATGTCACAAACAGATGATTACTTTTCAATTCACCACTGGGCAAAATAAACAGATCAAGCCCAGGAAGTCTCCTGTTTGTAAACCAGGCCCCATAAATGTGAAGTGTTGCAGATCTCCAGCTGTTATGCATATTAACGGTGTTGCAAAAGCAATACGCGGCTTAACAGAAAACAGATGAACCTTTACTAACCCTTACTAACACTGCATATTCATTAACATCGGGAACCAACGAAAAACAAATGACCTTATCAACTTTGGTGTAAGTCTAAGACAAACAAACCTCCACTGAGGATTTCACATTGATGTATAACATCAAATCAACAGCGTCGAATTAGAACATTGGAGTGTTACCTCCACCAACAAAGGAGATTATAATGACATTCATGTCAGTTTATATGTCAATGTTAAGCAGGATATCTGGTAATTGGCGATCAAGATCTGACGATTTTATTCATTCACAGATTTCAATGATATCTCAAATCTCCTCTGAGGTAAGTGAAATGATACGCCATGCCAGAAAATGCAATTTGAACATATGCGGGTTGTATTACTCCTTGCTCAAGTATCAGTTACTTTAAATCCTATCTGTGGGTCATATACATCTACATTACTGAAAATATTTTATAATTATTACTTTTTTCCTCACAATTAGCAAAGGATATAATTCATATTTTGACGAACGCATAAACATCCATTACACACATCATTATATATATATATATATATATATATATTATATATATATATATATATATATCTATATATATATATACCTATATACTTACTTAAAAAATCACAGTAGATGCACGTGACTTCATTAAATAAGCGAATACCACAGTGGAAGTAGATGATGCGTTTCGTACACTTAGAAGCAGACGTATGGCTTTAATCAGACGGTTCCTGTCGATTGGAAAGAAGGTCGGATGCTGGATTATTGCTACGGAAAATTGAGAAAGTGCTGCAACTGTCTTGAAAGGAAGCTTCAATTCAAGCTGAAGAATCTTATCGCTGAAAGCAACTGGACTAAGCACAATAACGTGGACTTCATGATTAATTTATCAGACAAACCAGTGGATAGTGCTACGACAGCGGCTTTGGGATATGGATTAAGTTTTGGTGTATTTAATGGTAACCTGGACTGTGTCGACATTTCAAAATCCTTTTGTTATTTGGAAAAATTTAATCAAAACCTATGCCCTGATGATATCAACATTTGTAAATGTATTGTGTAAACCTTCTCCCCCTACTGTACCCGTGAGATTTCTCCAGGCTTTCAAGAAAATTAAAGAAGACGAAACAGTGAAAGTGACAAAAGCAGATAAATCTAATGCAGTGGTAATAATGAATAAAAGTGACTATGTAAGTAAAATAAAGGCATTGCTAAATGATACTGATATTTACATGAAACTGAGGTCTGATCCTACACAGACAGTGAACTCCCATTTTAATAAACAAATTAAATCCATTTTGAAGGGCTTGGACCATTTAATTTAACAGTTTACACCGCATGCGCCCTCCTTCCCTTACCTTTATGTATGGTTTAGTCAAGACACATAAAATCAATAACCCTATCAGACCAATCATTAGTTCAGTGGGCTCAGTTACATATAATTTATCTAAATGGCTTGTAAAAATTCTTACTCCTTTGGTAGGAAACATTTCTAAACACGAATGTTAAAAAAAAAAGTTGATTTTATAAACAAATTGAATAGTTTAAATTTGAATTTTGATTTTAATATGGTTAGTTTTGATGTTGTCTCTTTATTTACAAAAGGGCCTGTAGATGATTTACTTGACTATTTGGAGGATAAATTAGAACGTCATGACATTCCCTTAACTGTAGGAAACCTCATTAGTCTCCTAAGGTTATGTATCAAAGATAGTAAATTTTGTTTTAATGGGGAATTTTTTGTACAAAAGTTTGGCATGGCTATGGGTAATCCCTTATCTCCTGTCCTTAGCAATATTTACATGGTTTTTTGAGACAAAACTCTTACCAAGAATTTTGCCCCAAAAATTTATATGGTTTAGGTATGTGGATGATATTTTCTGTATTTGGCCAGTTCACGAAAATCTCCAGGAATTCCTTAATAATCTCAATAATTTAGTCCCTTCTATAAAACTTACTGTAGAGGAAGAAAGAAATTAAAATTTGAATTTTCTTGATGTAACTGTCCATAGAAATGATAGAAATTTCACTTTTTCAGTCTTTTGGAAATCAACTAACATTGCCTCTTTTGTTCATTACTGCTCCAATCACCATCATAATGTTAAATTCTCTGTTTTTTCTGGGATGTTCCTAAGGGCTTTACGTGTCTGTACCCCGCAGTTTATTGACGCTGAAATTAAAATTAATTATGATATTGCATTGAAACTTAAATACCCAAGGACTTTTGTATTGTAGATATGGCATGGAAAAAGAGTTGGAAAAAAATTTTATTCAACTAATGACTAACTTGAATTTAGTAAGCATAACATTCCAAAATTACCCTATGATGAAAGGTTTTTAGATATTCCTAGAATTTTAAAGCTTTTTAACATAAAAGTTGTTTTCAGTAATATCAATGTCAAGAGTTTAGTAATCAAAAATTCTTCTAAAGATCTTCCAGGCTGCATATATGAAATTCCTTGCAAAAAAGTGTGATAGAGTCTATTACGCACAGACCGGTAAATCTCTTTCACAACGTCTCAAACAGCACCAATATTCTGTAAGAACTGGGCAAATATCGAATGCATTATTCGTACATATGAGAGATTTAGATCATCCTATTAACTGGAGTCAAGCAAGAGCCTTAATCCCATGTAATGACACAGTTAAAAGGAATATCATTGAATCTTGTTTCATCGAGTCAAATAATAGAAATGTTCTAAATTTAAGTCTTGGTTTATTTAAACTTCATGCTTTCATAATGAAAAAGTTGTAGATAAATATAAGCAACAAAATTAGTATATTCAGTTTTTAAATGTTTTGGACTGTAAAGACACTGTAATTTTGGTTAGGGTCAAATCTGTTTAGGTTTGTGACCGTGTGATATCCGATAATCCTGGATTATCTCTTTTAATTTTTACCCTTTTGACAGTTAACCATATGGTATTCTTGATCTTGTTGTGTACCTGAGACCTTTCTCTCCAATTGTATTTCATTCGCTCCTTGAAAATGTCTTAGTAAAGACGAAAGCGCTTGGATTTCTAACTATCATTTTCCTGTGGTATTCGCTTATACATACATAAACAACTTCCGAATCACTACTCGCATTTTAGCCAAAACAGACGTTTACACTATACATAAAATACTTATCGAACAACCATGACGAATTAAGTATAATAAATCAGTGATAATGTAAACCTCTCAAAACAAAATGAAAAAGATCGAGCAATACAAACTACTACCATTCGTCAACATCATCAGAGGCACCAAGTTGTAGTAATTTGTAGGTGTCAATTGTAAATCAGTACAGAACATCAATGCATAAATAAGTCTTTTCGCTGTGCACAAAATGTGAGAGAGAGAGAGAGAGAGAGAGAGAGAGAGAGAGAGAGAGAGAGAGAGAGAGAGAGAGAGAGAGAGGGACGACGCTAAGGAATAATGAAATTTCAGTTTTGGAGAAAAACTGTATAAAATATATTGACTACAATATAAACAATAGGGTATAGAGAGCGACACACACACAAACACACACACCAACAACAAACACACACACACAGCACACAGAGAGAGAGAGAGAGAGAGAGAGAATCCATTTATATTCGACAGCCAATCCAACAGTGGAATTTCTTTGTTAAGAACTGCCCCGCCAGAGAACATTGGTATAATCTCATCAATCTTGCATTTCAGACAAATGGACTATTTCCGATACACGGACCACCACTGATCTGAGTTAACAATTTGTTAATTGTATCAATTTTATTCGGTATTCAAACTACTCAATACATTTCATTTCTCTTCGAGATCAAAATTATTAGTAAATACTTACGATGAAATTAAATTATCAATTCGAGTAAAAAATGTTGGTTTGTTACACTCATTTAGGCTTGGAGAGGAAAGGTACAAAAAATAAGAAAAAAAAAAAATTGACCAGAGCACAAAATTCTGTGAGAAACTTATGAAAGCTTAATTCTCTAATTAAAAAGAGTAAAAAAAAATATACTGATTATTATTGGAAAAACTATATATAATAGTTACTGGATAAAAATACTCCCTTTCAAATTATACACACACACACACACACACACACACACACACATATATATATATATATATATATATATATATATATATATTATATATTATATATATATAATTATACAGAAATGACACATACATAATTAAAATCCTCAAATTATTGAAACATTTTCCTACTATGACCGAGAAAAAAATAAGCATACCTCTCTCTCGACGATGTTAATGAACATCGTTAATATTTTTCCTTCATCCTTTTGTTCTTTTGAGTAAAAGAATGAATTTATGCAAACTTCGGATGGCAGGAATAATGTTCTCATATTACGGGCATCTCTCTTCCTGTTTGTTACCAACAGCTTCAATTTATTTGTTTCTTTCTTTCTTTCTTTCTTTGTGAATTTTCCTTCTTTTCGAATGTAGATTTTTTTCTGTCAGCCCAAAAAAAAAAAAAAAAGAAAAAAAAAAAAAAAATCTTTAACCTCAAGTGGTTAATGGAAGTGATTTTTCGAGGGCAAATTTCTACACAAATAAAAAGGTAAAGTTTTGTATACCGTCTTTGAGATGTAATTTTCCTTTATAAATCACAAATAAAAGAAAAGACGACACGCATGAGGAAATTTCGATAAACAACATCTTTAAAAAAGTGCAAAGTGAAACACGGTGTAAAATCAGAAGCACTTTAAATACTAACTTAAAAAATATATTATATCGAAAATAAAGCTAACAATAATATTAATTCCAAGAAGTATTACTCAAAATTAAATTTGGACTGCATGAGAGTAAGCTTTCCTAAAAATTTTAATTACTCGGTGAGCCAAGTTAATTAGGTTCTGTACCCTTGTTATTTTATATATATATATATATATATATATATATATATATATATATATATATATATGGTATGTGTGTGTGTATATGTATATATATATATATATATATATATATATATATATATATATAAAATATATATATTATATATGTGTGTGTGTGTGAGTGTGTGTATACATACATCGAGCTACAAATGTCCTTTAATATCTAATTCACTCTACCTCGGAAATAATATATTTTCATATATGCTTCAACGAAGGGGAATTTTATTAGGCGATAATAGAATTGTCGGCGCCCGGGCGCGAACCCAGGACACCATACTAATCCAGGAACGTCAGTGAAGCTTTTTACCCACTCCACCACCGCAAGAGGCTATAAGTTAATGCCGTCTCTCACCCTCAAATACCTTTCACGCTCAGGTATTCGCTGATTTGGAGCCAGCATTAACCCACCTCGACCTCGGTAGTGTTGTAGTGCTTATGACAGCACGTAGCCATTATATTAAGTCATATCACACCACCGTGATTCATATACATACAACGAGCTACAAATGTCCTTTAATATCTAATTCACTCTACCTCGGAATTAATATATGAAAATATATTAATTCCGAGGTAGAGTGAATTAGATATTAAAGGACATTTGTAGCTCGATGTATGTATATGAATCAAGGTAATGTGATATGACCTATGTGTGTGTATATATATATATATATATATATATATATATATTATATATATATATATATATATATATATTAATATATATATATATATATATATAATATATATATATATATATATATCTATTTTCTTTGAGCGGACTGGAGTTTACTGAACTAATACCTCTTTATGTGTCCCAGGTTCGACATCCAATATAAAGGTGTTCCTTGTACTTGACTTTAAGTTACATCACGTAGTCCTACTGAAGCACGAAAAAGGGAACTGTAAAGTATCAACTGTAAGTAAGGAAGCTAATTTGCCAAATTTTGAAACCAGTCTTTTATATTGGCCTGTTAATCTAAGCACTTTAGTAAAGAAATTACTTTATAAATTTTTACAACTTTGCTATCCTATTAGTCTAAAAAGTATGGAAATTAATTGATATATTTTTTAAACTATTCTTCTATCAGACAGTTAATTTAATTAATTAATAAAATAAAGAAGTTAATTTACCAATTTTTCAAAATATCTATTCTTCTATTAGACTCTTAGTTTTATTATTAAAGAGGCCAAAGGACCAATTTTTCAAATTATTCGTCAACTTGCCACTTAATGCTAATACTAAAATGAAGAAGCCGATTTACCACTTTTTCAAACTACTCTTCTGCCAACCTATTAATTTAAACATTAAATCAAAAGTGACTACTCTACCAATTTTTCAAACCATTAATCTATTCGCCTTTAACTGAAATGTTAAGACTAATTCGCGCAATTTGATATAATTAAGAATTTAAGACTTCTGAATAGATACTGAATCCAAGCAAAAAGTCAAAACTTTGAATAATATCCTGCCACTTGATCTACGTAGCCTGTTATTGCTTTTAAACACTCAACTGCAATCCAGTGTGTTGCTATCACAGCACAGACGGACATATGGCGAGCGCAAGGCCACTTCATATCTTTTACTTCCTTTACTGACCACTTACGACTGTTCCAGCGGATCGTAATGTCAACACTTATCAGATCTACGAGCCGGACTACTCATTCCTGACGGGCTAAGATGAGCGGTGCGATCACGATAAAGGTTCCATATAAGCTTTGTCGGTATGATACGATCCGCAGCAAGAACCCCCTTATCTCTCTCTACGGTCAAGAGATTACGTCCGTTTGACCATCGGCTCTTCAGTCACACACACACACACACACACACACAACATATAAAAACTCGTCCGCGTCGACTCGGAATAACCATGTCACGGCAAAAGGCGTCTACACCATCATTCCCGACCTTAATTCCTATTCTTGTCGCCTGCAATGAATTATTAACCTAATGAATACAGAAGCTGGCATATGGAGGTTAAGAACCACCATAAATAAACGTGCGCGCACACATACACACGCGGTCACACAAATATGAATACACACACGCACACACACGCCTGCACATACGTTATCAGGAGTAAGATTATGAAAGTGGAATGGAATCCCGGAAGATTGAGCCACGAATGAAAGTGAGGGTGACATTGAGCATAATTAAATAAATTCCAACGTTCGTAGCTTCAAAGATGCCTTTGTTCTCTTCCATCCCTTTACTTTTCTGTTGGATTCAAGGGACCACACCATATTTAACTGAGTGGTAATATCTTATCGGTTTGGGACTGCGAAAACTGGAAACTACAAGGAAGGCCTTGAACTTGGGTGCTTCCTCTCGTCTTCCTTCGAGGTTCGAAACTGCTAAAAAATATATATATATATATATATATATATATATATATATATATATATATATTTATATGAACATTCAGGAACCTCATCTAAACAGGATGATACATAACAAAGCTGATATTCACGTAAGTTACAAACTTTCAAGAACTAACTGTCATCATCGTATGTAGCCGTAAAATGACAGATAGTCCTTGAAAGCTTGCAACTTGGTTGAATAAAATCTCCGTAGTAACCATTAGCAACCACCGCAAGAGGATATAAGTTATGCCGCCTCACATCTCAAATACCTGTCGCACTCAGGTATTTGTAGTTTGGAGACTGCATCAAACCCCCTCGTTCTTCGGTAGCGTTGTAGTGCTTTTGCCCGCACGTAGCCATTATATAAGTCATATCATTATTACAGTTATTCATATACATATATCGAGCTACAAATGTCCTTTAATATCTAATTCGCTCTACCTCAGAATTAATATATTTTCATATATGTTTAACCGAAGGGATTTAAATTTATTTATTATTTTTTATTTTTTTATTCTTTTTTTATTTTTTATTTTTAGCCGATAATAGAATTGCCGGCCGATGGGCACGAACCATCACATCTTCAATTCCAGGACCGCCAGTGAAGCCTGTTCTGGATTATATGTCATATCACATTACAGTGATATGACTTATATAATGGCAATTCTATTATCGGCAAAAAAAATTCCCTTTGGTTAAAACATATATAAAAATATATCAATTCCGAGGTAGAGAGAATTAGATATTAAAGGACATTTTTGTAGCTCGATATATGTATATGAATCACTGTAATATGATATGACTTATATAATGGCTACGTGCGGGCAAAAGCACTACAATGCTACCGAGAACGAGGGGGTTTGATGCAGTCTCCAAAACTACTAATACTGAGTGCGACAGGTATTTGAGGCGGGAGGCGGCATAAACTTATATCCTCTGCGGTGGCGGGGTGGGCTAAGGCTTCATGCCAGTCCTGGAATTGAAGATGTCGATGGTTCATGCCGTCAGCCAGCAATTCTATTATCAGCTAAAAAATTCCCTTCGATTAAACATATATGAAAATATATTAATTCCGAGGTAGAGTGAATTAGATATTAAAGGACACAATATATGTATATAAATCACGTAATGTGATATGACTTATATAATGGCTACGTGCGGGCAAATAGCACTACAACGCTACCGAGAACGAGGGGTTTGATGAAGTCTCCAAAAACTACAAATACCTGAGTGCGACAGGTATTTGAGAGTGAGGCGGCATAAACTTATATCCTCTTGTGGTGGCGGGGGGGTGGGCTAAGGCTTCACTTGTTGAAAAAAAAGTGAAACTTTTTTTTTATTTTTTTTTCACTTTGTCTTTTCTAACTTTGAGTGTAGTGTCCACCCTTTATGGTCCTTGATTTCTACTCTTCGCTCGTTTCAAAATTTTACGAGTGGGTGGTTTTTTTGGGGGGGGAAAAGTTTTAAATTATTTATAATGGTTAGTTCGTGCTCTTGCTTTGGAAACTCATTCAGTTTCAAAATGTTACGTTTTAAGTTTGGAAAAGCATCAATAGTTTGCAACCATAAAATTCCTCCTTTAAAATGATTAAATTTGATACTAGAGTTTTGAGACTGAACGAAACCTTTAATCCACCTCAAAAGTTTACTTCTAGTCCCAGCGTTTGAAGACGAGTAGTGCATTTTCACATCAGCAGCGAAGGGCGGGTCAACTCTTCTGTAATTTTCACCTATCCAGCCTCAAAATTTTACCATGAAGCATTAAGTGACTAGTGTGACCGTTGGTCGAGGATGATCCTGCTTGGAAGAGCGAGCTCTTGGATTGCTTCTTTTTTGAGGCTACTATACCATGGAGTTACAGGAAGTTTACATCTCGTGAAATAACTACGACAGCTGCCAATTGACCTAGAGAGGCTTGCTTAGAGTGGAGGTAAGTTGCAAACCACATTGATGCTTGTGCCTTGTAAATTTCACTCAAGTGAAGCATTCATTTTGAATGAATTGTCTCCTTAACCTGACCTATAAAAAAAAATCATCCAAAGGACCATCATATTGTGTTTATTAAAATTTAGAATTTATTGCCGGTTTAATTACTTATATTTGTGAGGTGTCGGTTTTATTTTTGCTCGTTCGAGTTCATATTTGTCCGATCTTCATACATTTATTATATTAATTGGCAATTGAATAGTTTCTGATTTATTTTCGTATATTTGCTCTCTATAATAGAGCGTATTTATCGCATATTTATAGATCCTGAGGACTTTTCTGATATTGGGGGTATTAGTGAGGTCGCATCATCGGTCTTCATAGGGACGGATACCTCGCTTAAATGACAAGAAGCAATAAGACAACGATCCTGAGCCATTTTCTCGAACACTTATTTCGGTGAAAGTTCTGTTTATGTAAAATAAATATTTAAATTCGCTCTTGATTATAATTTATTGCCATTTGATAAATTTTTAAACTTCCAGTATTTTGAAAATGGCGCCCAACGTGGGGCAGGTTAAAGGTCTTTTGCTTCGTGGTGTTCTTCCTCGTCGGGTTAAATCTTTAGATCACGGTCACACATTTTAGCTTCGTGAATATTTTACTTGTCTATTATTTTGCTGGGTTGGTCATATTTTTGTGAATCTTTGCGAATTTTGCATAGGTTATATTCCTTCGATAACGCTTTGCTTAATTTCTGAATTTGCTAATGGGTTTTATTCCATTATATATTGTATATTTTTTTGCTTTTAAGTTTAGCCGAATTTACATGCAATATGGAGAATTTGAGTGCTCTTAAGATTTCACGTGGTCATTGTCGAACACAGGTGACAAAAAGTGTGACAGTCAGTAAGGCTTAAATATGGTACTCTCACTGAGCAAGAAAGGGTTAGTTTTGTGTTATCCTTCTTAAAATTTAAAAACAAAGTTAGATCATTTGGACTCTCAGATAGTGGATAAGCTTTGTAGTGAAAAAAAGGATGAATCTGATATCAAAGATGAACTCGATTCTTGTGCTACTTATACGGATAATATTTTATCATCATTAGCTATGCTCGAGAAAGTCACAGCAGAAATTCCCTTGCCTAGTAACCCTTCTCCTAAGATTAAATACCCATGTTTGCCTCTTCCTGTATATAATCATTCTGAGGGGGAAAGCATAGAAAAATTTTTTAAGGATTTTGAGAAGGCTATGGAGACTATGAAAATAGACTCTTATCTTATTTATTTATCTCCAAAATCAACTAGGTAAACAGCCATTAGCTCTTGTGAAATCTTTATCTTCTACTGAACAGAATTATGAGGAAGCCAAAGCCTTGTTACAAAAAGCTTTTGGTTCTGAATTAGGTCAGAAATTTGAAACTATGCTTGCACTTTCAGGATTAAAATTAACGTATGACTCTGACCCATATGCCTTTATTGGTAAGATGAGAAGCATTAAAAACTCATCCGCTGCACTTGCAATAACCACTGATGATGTCTTGCAATATTTCTTTTGGGATGCTATGAATGATGGTCTCAAATTACAATTAACTCAGATTACAAATAAAAACAAACCTTTGCTTAAGGATATTGAGGATAATATTTTTGAAGCCACAGAGCGTTACCTTGGGGTTCAGAAAAGATATCAGGAGAAGAAAGTTAATCGCAAAGTTCAGTCAGATGCTAGATCAACATTAAGTTTTGCTAGTAAACGTACAGATTGACTCTTCCAGTGCAGTGAAATTAAAGGGTTGTATTTTGTGTAGGACAAAAATGGTTCCGAAAATGCTGATCATCCAGTTAACAAGTGTAAGGTTTATGCCTCTCCAAAAGCAAAGGTCGAAAGGCTGCAAAAGTTGAATGCTTGCACTAAATGTGCTAATCCTCATAAAACCAGTGCATGTAGATTCAGGTTCTTGAGAAAATGTAACAAATGTAACAACTGGCACTTCAGTTTTTTGTGTGATAATGGTAAAGTTGCTACTGATAACGTTAATAAAGAAAAGGGCTCCTCCCTTGGAGCAACAAATGGCATGATAAGCACAGATTGCAACAAGCTCCTTTTACATACTGGGGCTTCCATTTTACCCACTTTCTCGGTTGTTTGTCTAATAATGAGCAAATGCGTTGTCTTAAAGACAGTGGTTCTCAGTTTAATTTTATTGATGCTGAATTTGCAAAGCGAAATAATTTGGAAATATTGGAGTCAAATTTCAGTGTCACTGTAAGAGGTATTAACACTCAAAGAAATTTGTTGACTAATGTTGTTCGTGTTAATTTAAATAATAATGTGAACAGTTTTTGTGTGGAAGCAATATGCATTCCAGAAATCAATACAAAGCTAATTCTTCCAGGTTTGAGTCGAATTGTTGAAAAATTTCTGGAGCAGGAATATGCATTTGCAGATAAATTTTTGGCAAAAGGGAGGATATGATCTCTGATATTAAGTTCATACTCGGAACTAATTCTATTCATGTTTACCAGAAGTGACTAAATTGTTCGGCTCTGGTGTTGGTTCCTTCTGCATATTTGGAAACTTCCCTAGGCATTATGCTTTCTGGAAATGTTAATGAATACCTGAGAAATTTGCAAAGTCTTCCTTGCAGCAGTAATTCTGCAATGAATCCAAGCGTATTACTTAGTCATTCTGAGGCTGAATCAGTGACTGTTATTGAGCCGGAGAAAGATCATTCCCCTAATACTGAATGCATTTCTGCAGAAGTAAATTATGCGTACTTGATGATAAAGGTAATCTTGTTCAATCTGAACTAAAAAAGGCTACCGATGCTATCTCTCTGAACAGTGTTCTCAGATATTGAATTATGATCAAACTTTGTATAATGAATCTTGTGTCGAAAATGATATGCATTTGGTAAATTATGTTTTGAATTCTGTTACACGCAGTGATGATGGGAGACTAGTGCTTCCTATCTTGTGGAACAAGAAAAGTGTCATCTTCTTGGTAAAAATCAAACTCTTTCAAAGTTGGTGCTAAAGTCTAATTTTAAGAGATATCACAAAGATGGTAAGTCTCTTGGAATGATAGACGATGTTTTCAGAGAACAAGAGCGTCTAGGGTATAATAGAGAGGGTAGATAATTTATCTCAATTCCTGGAGGAGCATCCTAGTTTTTCCTTTTTGCCACACATGCCTGTATTCAGGTTCGAAAAGGAGAGTAGCAAATGCAGAATGTTTTCTTTCTAATATTTGTGAAAATGATCCCTCAAAGCCTTAACAGTCAGCCACAATCAGGCAATGTTAGCTGGCCCTTGCCTTAATAAGAAAGTATCTACTTCTATACTGCAATTGAGATTTGATAGCAATGGTCCTGTCGCTTTGAACTTGAAAAAAATGCATTCTTGCAAATTGTGTTGCCTGAATCTGATCAGCAAAAGCTTTTGTTTTGTTTATTGGTACAGAAATGGTTGCCAAGAGTGATTTTTGCATTAATGGGTGTACCAAACATGTTGCGGCTTCCTTTTGGTCTTAAGACCTAGTCCTGCTTTACTGGCTTTTAGCTTTATATTTATATTATCTCATGATTGATAGAGAGAATGATTCGCCACCAAAATTAGGAATTTGAAGCGAAACTATTTATGATTTATGGTTATATTGGAAATAAAATGTGCGATTTCAATTCAATGACCCTGTCAAAATTGAAATGGGGCCTTCGATAATTGAAGCAGATTTTTTGTTTTAACCATTATGGGTTTGAAGTGACAACAAAAGTTTATAACAAATTGTAAATCTTTGCAGCGTTGCCAGTGATGGGAGAAAACACTGGCTGAGAAGTCGGACCCCTGTGACTAGCTTTTTGGATTGACTTTGGAAACTTACAGAGACTGCTTGCTTTGTCCACCCAGGAAATTAGTTTTGGATAAGAATGCTTTCATCTAAAAAGGCAGATTTAGAGTTCAAGTTGCATCAAATTTTGATTCCCTTTAAATTTTGTGGACCTTTACTTAAATAGAGCTAGAATATTCAATGCATTCTTACAGTGCAAAAATAAAGAAAGTGGTTGGGACCAATAGGCTGTTCTGATGAATCTGCTAAGAGAATGGGGTTAATATTCGCTAAGCAGCTAAATTTTTCCTTCTCCAGAGGATTTCGTTAAGTTAAAGATATGTTGGGTGTAGGAGAGATGATTATGTATAATTTGATTGCATATACAGACAGTTCTAGAAAGCATTTACCGGTTTGTGGTTGGTGGTCTTATATAATTTCGAAGAAACTAAAAAAAACCAAACTTTGGTCATGGCTAACAGAAACAGACTTGTTAACAAACCAGTTAGCAATCTAAATCCATTACCTTCTCTTGAATTTCAGGCAGGTTTGCTTTAGGGACTGAAGTATTACATGATATTAGAAGAGGAAGATTAAGGGTTGGTTCTAATTGTGGTGTTGAGCTTCTATTAACATAGTAGGTAATGCTATCTATACCACCAGATAGGTCTAGTTTGTACATTGGGTTATCAGCACATGTTACAAAGTTCTGGAAATTAAATTACGTAATTTGAGCATCTTTGTGAAAAATAGATTAGATAGTATCTGCAGAATGGTTGTGAAGAATTTCCCTATTAAGTTTTAAATTTTTGTGCAGGCTCTAAAAACCAGCTGATGCAAACTCACCCGACCTGGGTCCCTATAAGCAATTAATGAATTCTAATTTTTTCAGTGGTACTGTTTGCTTGATGCAGATATTGATGCTTCCGGCAAAGCGACTCTGGATGGAAGTCAACCATTCCTCTAATACATTGCTTCAGAGAAGAAGGTATAATCTCTTCTCCTTGAAAGTTAAGTCATTTGTTCATGTTGCTACTGAATCTTGGGTTGGTTCGAGAGGTATAAAACCATTTGGTTTCTATGGCGACCCTTTTCCTTTTTGGCTACAAGGAGTATAGTTTCAAGTCCAAGGTAGGTAGTGATAAGGTTTATTAATTAACCTGAAAATTGCCAGTAAAGATGAGGGACCCAAAGTAAATATTCACATTTTGTAATTGTCTTACTGGATGAAGAGACTTTGTCAGAAGCTTATAACTGGTAATAATCGTACAGAGACCAGCAAGATCATTTGTTTCCAGAAGTTTTTAAAATATTTTGCACAGGGGTTCTTCTAATTGACAGTAAAGAGATCCCTAATAAATAACAGCCAACTTAATTATTTATCCAGATACAAATGGTATATTTGCGGTTGTTCGAAGTAAGGACTGCACGCTGGAAGGACAGAGATTAAATTTCTGGTTGTCCTCGCCTATCCTTTTGTCAAAGGATAAGCGTCCTGACCAAAAAAGAAAATAATTCTTGGTGGAAATGCATAAAATGACCAACAATGCTGGCATCTACTCATTGTTGCGCGGACATTTCCCCCCCTGGAAAAAACTTTTTCGGGGTTTCACATTTCTTTTCGACCTGTAAAGAAGATTTTGAAAGAATGTATAAACTGCAAGAACGATTTCACAAGACGTGCAGTCAAAGTAAATCAAAAGTCCATACAGAGCTTTTAGGTTGAAAGCCTCCCCAAATATTCCCTTCAGGTCTATTTTCCTTGACTATCTTGGCCCGTATTATATCAACTTACCAAGGTTAAAACAAAAAACTTGGTGGCTTTGTATAACCTGTTTGTGGTCTCGAGCTAAATTTAAAATTAAAATTGTTGCCTTGACCTGGACTGTACCCACAATTTTTGAGAGCAACTTCAGTTACATGATTGGGAGTATGGTCACTCCACAATTGGTGATTTTCAGAGTATGGGCTCTCAAATTGTTGCAGGTTACTAATTTAATTTTGATTTTTTAAGGGACCCAGATTACTGGTGAATATCTACAAGGAAAACATGGAATGAGGGCCTATAGAATTTCAGCAATATTACAAAGGCTGCAACCAGCTTGGATCACTTGTGGAAAACGTTGGTTGTTAAAAATTAAATTAGGACTTATATTATGGCTTCAGTTATTCGAAACTACTGTATTGAATTCTTCTTTGATTTTGAGTTTGTTTTTATAGCAGAGAACTGTACATTTAGTTTAAATCGCAGGCCAATTGCTTTTCATGAGTCTTTTAAGAGATAATAATGACCAAATGAAATCCAGTTCCTGACTGCAATAACACCTGAAATTTTGCTAAAAGGGCTATGAGGTTGGTGTCTTTGGAGGGCATCATTCCTAATTTGCAACATCTTCCAGATTCCGACCCTTCATGCGACTCTTAAGGATCCAATAGGCGATATTAAGGACAGTTATAGTTAAATTGCGCAAGTCTCGTTCATGTTTAAGAGAAATTTATAACTTTGAATTCCATTGCAAACAAATTGTGCATCAAGCCACTAATGTTTGGTTCTAGATACCAAGCCAGTATCGCACGAAAGAATTTGCAAGTGGGTGATATAGTTTTATTAAAAGAATGTTATTTTGTCTGTTATTTGTGAAATTATTGTGTTCCATTTGAACCTGCAAAATTATCCTATGGGAATCGTTAAAAGCGTTCAGATGAAACTCAATTGGTGAAAAACCACTGGTTGCAACAGTAATGAAAGGAAAAAACAAAGAAAGGAGTAAATAGGACCACTCTTTCATCAACTTCCTTCCGCTACTGAGTATTAATGAATATTTCTCACTTCTAAAGCCAGTGCATAGGCAAGAGGATGAGCATTATTCCAATGAGATCTTGAATCAAAGAGGCCTAAAAGATTGGCTGCTTTGAAACGGGCGCACAAAAAAACCGAAAAATCTATATTTCTCATGGAAATGCTTAATATTGTAAGTTACTTGTACCTTTGTGAAATATTCGTATTGTATATAATTTAATTGTTATGGGGACGTGCGTTTTTTTTGTTTTTTACTACTAATTAAAAATCGATATTCAATTTCTTCTGACACTTAAAAAACAGTTGAAATTGAATGGTCTTTGCTGGGAGTGTTAAAAAAAAAGGGTGAAAAACATTTTTTTTTCACTTTGTTCTTTTCTAAACTTTGAGTGTAAGTGTCCACCCTTTATGGTCCATTGATTTCTTACTCTTTCGCTCGTTTCAAAATTTTGACGAGTGGGGGGGGGGGTTTTTTGGGGGAAAAAGTTTTAAATTATTTTAATAATGGTAGTTCGTGCTCGTTGCTTTGGAAAACTCAGTTCAGTTTCAAATGTACGTTTTAAGGTTTGGAAAAGCATGAGCAATAGTTTGCAACCATAAAAATTCCATCCTTTTAAAATGATTAAATTTGATACTAGAGTTTTGAGACTGAACGAAAACCTTTAATCCACCATCAAAAGTTTACTTCTAGTCCAGCGTTTGAAGACGAGTAGTGCATTTTCACTCAAGCAGCCGAAGAAGGGCGGGTCAACTCTTCTGTAATTTTCACCCTATCCCAGCCTAAATTTTACACCATTGAAGCATTAAGTGACTAGTGTGGACCGTTAGGTCGAAGGCTGATCCTGCTTGGAAGAAGCGAGAAGGCTCTTGGATTGCTTCTTTTTGAGGCTACTATACCATTGGAGTTTACAGGAAAGTTTACATTCTCGTGAAACTAACTACGACAAGCTGCAATTCGACCTAGAGAGGCTGGCTTTAGAGGTGGAAGGTAAAGTTTGCCAAACCCACAATTTGTGAGCTGTGCCATTGTAAATTTCACCTTCAAGTGAAGCATTCATTTTGAATGAATTGTTCTCCGTAACCTGACATATAAAAAAAAAAATCATCCAAAGGACCAATCAATATTGTTTTTATTAAAATTTAGAATTTGATTGCCGGTTTTAATTACTTTATATTTGTGAGGTGTCGGTTTTATTTTGCTCGTTCGAGTTCCTAATTTTGTCCGATCTTCAATACCATTATTCTATTAATTGGCAATTTAATAGTTTCTGATTTATTTTTCGTATAGTTTTGCTCTTCTATTAATTAGAGCGTATTTATCGCCATATTTATAGATCCTGCTGGACTTTTCTGATATTGGGGGTTATTAGTGAGGTCGCATCATCCCCCCCGGTTTAGCATAACCTCGCTTAAATGACAAGAAGCAATAAGACAAACGATCCTGGAGCTATTTTTCTCGACACTTAGTTTCAGTGAAAGTTCTGTTGTATGTAAACATAAATTATTTTAAATTCGCTTCTTGATTATAATTATTGCCATTGTGATAAATTTTTTTAAACTTCCAGTATTTTGAAAATCAACTGTCAGCCCTGGAATTGAAGATTGTCGATGGTTCGTGCCCAGTCGGCCGGCAATTCTAGTTATCGGCTAAAACATTCCCCTTCGGTTAAATAACATATATGAAAATATATTCAATTCCGAGGTAGAGCGAATTAGATTTATTAAGGACATTTGGTGTAGCTCGCTTAATATATATATATATATATATATATATAATAATACTATAATATATCTTATATTATATATATATTATCTATATCATACAAGATTCCAAGGAGCTCATCACTTAATACCCTTGCATAAACAGTAATGATACCCCATAAACCAATCTTATGGGAAGAAACGACATAGGACTTTTAACAGCTCGGTTTCCCTAAGAAGTGAATAATTCCAGAGCTTATACCAAAAATGATATGCTCAAAATTAAAAAGGTTGCTGACTGTACGCTCTCCACCCATTTTAAAAGATGCCACATGAGTGTTTATTTCCCCTGATCCAAGATCCGGTTGAGATTGCCAGCCTTTTTTAATATCAACGTACCCTTTTTTTTCTCCCCCTGCTTACGGCTTTAGTTCAACACCTTAATATTATTTGCTTAATGTAATCCGCTGGAAAAATCACAACAGTCTCAGTCCTCGTTATTTTTAAGAATAAGAGATACAAAAGACTTAAAAAACAAAATGAGTAATTTTAATCTGACATCGCAATATTACCGAAAGCGTTAGATTTCAAGTTCCTAATGTAGAATGAATAGTCCTTCCGTACTTTTGTCATTTTCCATGAACTGGCCATTACTAAGTGTAAATTTCTAACCAAACTTTTTTTTTTTAAATAAAAATTCATGTCCATTACGAATAACAATATATACACAACCACCACCGTCACTACCAGCAAAACAGCAATAATAATAATAATAAAGAATGAATATATCGCCCTTTTGCCATGTCTTCACAGCCAATCGTGGTGGTTACGTCGAATTTCAGTAGCATTTGAGATTTTAAGAATTATCAATGGGAAAAATCTTCCCTTCACAAAATTCTCGCTAAAACGTAATCTTGTGTTCAGTTCTCCAACATTTCTTGTCAGAGGAAATAACAGTCCCAAATCAGAAGCCTCAGGTATACTGGTAAAATTGCATGGGACAGTTATATAAGTAGAGAAAAAACCTCGGGGATAAAATAATTGCAGAGTCCTTTGTAAATTACGACGAAAAGAAAGCAAAAAATAGCAGTCGTCTCAGTAACAGAGAAATTAACAATTTGCCGCAGTCTGCCTCGGTCGATTATCATATATTATCACCATAACCTTCATATCTATCCATTATCACCTGTCACTATAAACTTTATATCCTTCAATTATTATAGTTCCCCTGCACCTTCACATCCATCGAATACCAAATCTCACAGCCTTCATATATATATATATATATATATATATATATATATATATATATATATATATATAGATATATATACATATATATATATATATGTATATATATATATATATATATATATATATATATATATATATAATAATAAAAGGTCGAATTTAGCAATGACAGTGTACAACCAGCAAAACCTTCATTTCTAACAATCATTTTACAAAGCAAACCTAATAATTACATTAAATTAATGACATGAAAACCATAGAACTGAACCTAACAAAACAGCGCAGTCACCAGGCTAGAGGAAGAAAAAATTAACCAACGCACCCCCCCCACCCACCCACACCACACACACACACACACACACAAATTCAAAACAGTTATCGGGCAAATCGAGACCTTTTATCGTGGAATTGCCCCACTCAAGTAGACACCTCCCAAGTCACGACTAGGCCATACATTTCCTCCGCCAGCAGGCAAGTTCCTTCGGAGCACCATATCCTCGCCAAAGATCATTACTGGGCTCAGTGAGTTAAGGATTCCCTAAGGCGTCAGGGGGCCGACCCAATAATTAGAGCTCCAAGGCTGTATGGTAGTGGCTCAGGTGTGAGCAGGGGAGAACCTGCAATTATTTACAACCGAGCGGGTGACTTCTAATGTTCTTTGGGTGCGCTTGTTCAAAACAAGTATCCTCATTTCTTTTACCACAAAATCGCAGCGTAAAGATCGACCGTTTCTGGAAACCGTGTTTGCTCAAGAAGGTCAAATTCGACACGAAAAGCCAGCCATTAAACTAAATGACCCAGATAAAAAAAAAATGGCTTCGAATTTCCATTTGCGGCACCGAACGGAAAACTATCCCAGCGAATCCAGATCGCGCCGCAATCCGCTGATTGGCTGATCATATCGGATTTGATTACGGGTCGGCCATGCATAGCAAGAAGCGAATAAGGATGTTGGAGCGAGGGCTTTCCACCCTCCTTTTTTCTTTTATCTCTCTCTCTCTCTCTCTCTCTCTCTCTCTCTCTCTCTCTCTCTCTCTCTCTGACATTTTCCCCCCCGAGCGAATGGGCAAGAAGAAATAATCTTTCTAAATATGGGTGCGATCGTGAAGTTCCACAGGGCTTAACAATGGCGAGAGCCCCTATTCCTATTGGGATTATAACAGACTTAATTGCACAAACGGCGTTGTTACGCAGACAGTATACGGCACAAAGCCACAATTGTGTTTGCCGTAGGGAGGCGGAAAATGCTTTCATTATTTAGATTACGCAATATGATCTGCGTTGAATCCATTATGTACGTCAGTCCTCTCCTTGTTTTCCCACGAATGAATACACACACTGGTCTTCGAATTTCCAAGACCAATCGACACTGGTTAGAAGAGTGCAGTACTTGACCCCTTACCAGGTTAATTTTCGCAAAACTAGTCCAGTACAATTTTTTCCTTTCCTTCACAATGAACAGAACGAGACAGATATATCACCCATAAAGAATCTCGACTACTGATAAAGGTGTTGTGATTAGTAACATCTCAACACGACACTTGATTACAAAACATTCCATAAATGGAATATAAGTTGATTATAAGTGTCGTTGAATCTCTATACAACAAGGTCACTCTAACGCAATCAACCACCTCTCCCATCCGTTCCCGTAACCCCCACCCCCCCAAAAACATAAGACATTTAAAAATAACTCGTGCTATAGCTGAAACCTTAAACTACTGTCAAGTCAACTTAAAAAAAAACACACAAATAAACTGAAAATATGAGTCCTGCCATAATTGGGAAAGCAATTACTTTAACTCACTCTACTTGCATAATGTAAAGAGGGTTTTCTATTATGCAAGAGGCACCATCTCTTACGTAATATAGAAACAAGGAAAACAGAAGGATAATACAAGCAGGCTCTTTAATTAATGACAGGTGGCCCCAAGTTCTCTGTGGAATTGGATGTAAGGGTATATCTTGTTATGGGGTGAGATATTAAGGGAATATCGGTGCCTGAGACAGTGCCTCAAGAGACCATGAGATAAAACGTACGTAACGAAGATTACATATAATTTTAAGCTCTCTCTTCTCTTTCTCCTCTTCTCTCATCTCTTCCTCTCTCTCCTAATTCCTCTCTCCTGCTGGCCTCGCACCTTGGAGAACTACGATTGTCGAACGGGTCTAAGAAGGAACAAATGGACGCGTTCCCCAAAAATTCAGATGTTGATCTCAGCAGTGAATCTAGTACTGGCCAAACGATTGTTTTGGGTCGCAGCTAAGGTGTAGAGAGAGAGAGAGAGAGAGAGAGAGAGAGAGAGAGAGAGAGAGAGAGAGAGAGACGGACGTGAGGTTCACTGCAATGCCAAAATGTGTACTATCAAAACGAGAGAGCTTAAGAAGATACCCTAAGGCAATTAGGCGAGTAAATCAATCACAGGTGAAGTCACACTGAGGCTGCAGCAAGTAAACTCATCATGAACAAGTACAGCTGTCAAATGCTTTCATATTTTTCGTTCACTATATGAACACGCACAACAGACATACATACATGTACACAACATAAATATCAATATATCTACAGATGAGAGAAAATAAGTCTTCTCCCTCAACTCTCAACTTTCATCAGTAAGTTTTCATGGCATTTTACTGCAGAGAGAAAAAACACACACTTCGGTCTTAGTGTTCCTTATACATAATGAATGCTCATGGTCAAAACCTCTGAGAATTGCAGTTTGAGTTATGACAAGGACGTGCAGTTGCATCACTCTGTAACTCGAGGATGATAAAAACTGCCAACCTGCAGCCAGATATAAGTTGGATGATTGATTTACGTGTATGGAGAAACATCCAAGAAATATTCCAGATTCATATGAACAACCATCAGGGAAAATAAAAAGAGCCCGCTGGCTCAAGGTATTTCTCATTAATAATGGAAATTGTTTTCTATGATGTACAACCAATACAGAGGCACTGCATCACACTTAAATTTATGAAAACATTTGAGAGATAATCTAGATCTGTACGAGAAACTGTTAAAAAATATACAATTTTCACAAGTCAGGAATCCTTGCTTTAATAATGTATCCTGTAAAATTTGGAGGTACGAGAACGGGAAATAAAGAAAGGTTTGAGAAATATTCCTTATCCAACCACGGAAACGTTAAAAAACTAGAATCGTGAGCTACCTTCGGAACCTTGTGTATAAATAATGTCACATACACGCACACAGTCGTGAGGTAGCGTGGGGACCTTGTATATTAATAATGTTTCAGACATACACACACTTCCTATATATATACATATATATATACATATATATATATATATATATATATATATATATATATATATAGGAAGTGTGTGTATGTCTGAAACACACACACGCGCACACAATCGACACACTCGCACACACATACCATATATATAATATATATATATTATTTATTTATAATATATCTATATATATATTATATATTTATCTATTGGAAACGTAAGCCCGTTTTTTCCGTTTCCCTAACACAGGCTGACTGCAGAGGAAAAACAAAACATCGGTTACTGCCACGTCCATCCATTTACAGCCGAATCGTGGATGAACCCCCTGTGCAGAAAACTCCGGCAACATAAGCCGCTTTAAATATGATACGTCGTCATAAAAGCAGGAAGGTATCATGCGTTATAAGTGTACAAAATAATGGCACACGAACAGAGGTGTAGCCGCCGCCTCGTCCCCATAAACCGCGCCGCGCATTCATAAATTTCAAAGATGTTAAGAATTCTGTTGTTCATGACCGGAGAATTTGTCCAAAATTCTGTTCATAATTTTGCGAAAGGAATTATTGCCTGGGAGATTCAATGGAGCTGCGAGAATTAAAATTTTACGACGGCGTTCATGGGCCCTAACGTATCTTGGGCACGAATTAAAATAAAGGAAAAAGAGCTTAAGATCCCCTTAGTTTCCTGGGAAAAGACTTCGAGCTACATGGCAGGTGAGAAAGGTCGCTACTGGGGTCGCTTTACCTTGGTCGAGAATATTCATCACTATTATTATTATTATTATAATTTTCATCATTATCATCATCATTATTATTATTATTATTATGTGCATACATTCGTAACCAATAAACTAATAAGGTCCCTAACTTGAAATGCAATCATGTCAGAAGTGAATGTTTGTATGGAGAGAGAGAGAGAAGAGAGAGAGAGAAGCATATAAAATGAAAATAAAGCATTAAGATAAAGCTAGTCAAGTGAAAATAGTATATACACAAAAAAAATCAAATATCAAACAGAATGAATATATAAAATTAAAAGTAAGCATGATAAAGCTAGTAAAGTGAAAACAATAAATAAAATCAAATTTCAAACAGAATGAAACAAACTGCTGAAACTTGTCGTTTCTGTTGTTATGCTATGCATGATTTGTATCAGAACGGAATCTTCTTCGTCACGAGCTGTTAACTTACATTCTGCTTCTTAGTACAGTAACCAAAACAATCCATAGTTTAGTTAAATGGCTCTTTAATAATTTTGCGATATATTTTCTCTGAAAAAATACGGACATTTTCTATCTCTACCACTGCGACTGCAACATCTCTAAAATCTCTAAACCCGCACTTCAACTCAACCTGATTCAGAAAGTTGCAATTAATCTGTCAATGTATGAATTATACGCTCATATATGTAAAGAACGATTTTTCAGTTCTTGGGTTACATTTACAGGAGAGCTCTATCAAAGTTACTAAGTGACTTTGAGATCCCAAATAAGAGGAAAGAAGGAATTGCGTAACACATGAATTCAGATATATTCGACCTGATGTAACCACATACACATTTTTTTTATGTATCTGGACGCTGTCATACAAATCCTCTCGGATAAATTGTTATTATTTCTATTAAAACAGTTTTACCCGACAACTGAGCTGATTATCAGCTCTCAAGAAAGTAAAATCTTAAAGCTACTCATGAATAAAATTATGGTTCCAGAGTTGACGAGAAGTCTAATTGGTGCGATTTATACGTAAACAATAACAGAAATTAATTAAGAAAAAGCTACAGAGAATGGCTCGCTATCCTACAAAAATGGCCACGAAGGTTGATAAGAAAATATAAACATGATAAACGTGCACTGGTGCAAATAAAATGTGATTGCTGTAGCTTGCAGGTTGGCAGCGTTAGTTAATGGTATGAAGTGAGGAGTGATCGAGGATGGAGGGAAAAAATATCAATACCGTACCTTGTAATCATTAACAGCCGAACGTAAATGAACAAACGACAACAGAATGATCAACCTCAAGGTCATTGGATACTGGAACGCAATAAGAAAAATTGCCGCCATCGAAATACCAAGTTATAAATACGGGTTTCAAATATCTTTAATCATTTTAACTTAAACCTTAATTTCCGCCGGATGTTCATACCGTCTTTATTACGTATCATATTTATGTGCAACCGTTTTTTTTCTCTTACTGCGGGGAGATTACCGAGACGCGAGACCTTCCGTCTGGACTGGGCTCCTCTGACGCAGTCGGGTATGATGTCATAACGCTGACGTCATCACTGTGACGTCAGAGATCCGGGGAATTTTGCCAGCTGTCCCTACGTGATCTTAACAGCGAAATTCGTCGGCGTGTTAAGTGATGGTTGGGTTGTGGCGAGACGGAACGAGGTGACGGTGGTAGAGTGGGCTACAAGTGAATGATAAATGATGATATCCAAGAGATATCATTAATAAAATAAGATACTAAATATAATGATTTTTTTCCTAAGAGCTTCGGTAAACCTGCAGGAATGGAATGTATAATACTTGTACGAATTAAAACTGGTGCTTCTACAGTAATTTCTCGGTTTTTTTTAGTTGGCTATTGATAACAAATCCTAAATACTTATAATTGCACAAAACACACATATAATTTATACACACACACACACACACACACACACACACACACACATATATATATATACATAACATATATCATATATATATATATATAATATATATATATATATATAATATATATAGGTATATATATATACTATATATCCATGCCAGGTTCTACCCTAGTCGAAAACATCTAATTCACTCCTGAAATCAAAAGAGGCACAAGTAACATTTATCCGCTCATGACAAAAGCGTTCTGGCACAAGTGGAAATCGAACTCACGATCGTCTATAGCTGGTGAGGAGAACCTCCAACCTCTAGAAAACCATTACGCGGTTTTCTTTAATTGGGGTGGTTTCAAATAAAGAACAAGAAACAAGCCGTTGCCACAAAACTCCTTCGACTTCCGATTAATGATGAGCCCCTGTGGAGATAACCTTACATCCTTCAGAGGCTTAAAATAGTCATACGATTCGGGGAGTGGCCCCACTGGTGATGGAAATACCTGCGAAATTATAGATGACTCTTTCTTTGTGGATAAACATTCTTCACACTTTTATTCTATTAGTTATCTACGCAGAGAATTAACATTACCGCCACTATATGTACATATGCCTTTATAGAATCTATTGGTCACTTCTTTGCCAGACACATATTTCATAGACTGTTAACTTTCCGATTACTTCATACCTGTTTGGATAGGCTTGTCATTAAAAAGCCTAAGATCCAAATGATGGACCAAATTCAGAAATTCAGACGTTCACAGTAGGTTTCGAACCCGCAAACGGAGTAACAGAACGAGGTCACCTTAGCCACCTGACTACGAAGTTAAGAATGCTTTTTGTATATGTTAACTATACATGCAAATGTGTGTGCACGTATACTTATACAGAATCTGCGCGAACACACTGATTCCTTCATTCATGCACCATCGTAAACAGTAAATGAAGAAGGGCAGCTGCATAGGCAGGTGACGAAAGCGAAAACATCCGTAAGTGGAGGCGAGCAGATGGGCGTAGGAAGAGACAACTGGGCGTGACTGTGGCAGGTGGACATGGGTAGATGTCAAAAAGGGAACAAGTATGGCTGTAGCCTCATATGAAACATGGCAATGAGGACTCAACTCTAAGGGTATGGTGGCTGTAAGACTTTATAGGAAAGGGAGACTATACAGTTCTTCGAAAAGGGAACTACGAAGCTACGGTACCGTATCCTTGCCAAAAGGGGAGCTTCTCTTTGTGCGGCGTCCACGGAGGAGAGGGGGAGGGGGGGAGGGGGAGCTCCCCTCCTAACCCATTACAACGTCATTACGGAATTGCGGTCAAGGCAATTTGATTAAGATCGGTCACGAGGTAGTGGGAATAAAAGGATTTACCAGGATAAAACTCGTCTTTTCGTGATACTTCCTTCTTTTCAGATTTATTCCAGTTTTGGCTGATTCGTGTTTCTTATGAAATCTTATTTTTTACGTTTCTTGCTCATCTTAACATATTATCAATCCGTTTCATCTGTAAGATAAAGAATAAAATGTTACTTCCTGTTTGAATGACTGGATGATTTTTGATTGTCGAATTTTCTCTTTGGCCCAGGTTTTTACGTGCCTGCACGCTTCTACTTATAAATGCAAAATTACATGAACTTGTATGCTTGCCCACCGATTGCTAATCAGAATTACAAGTAGTATCATAATGGAAACGACTTTCCCGAGTGTAAACGATAAGACCGCCTTTAACCTTTGGCCAATTAAATACCTTGGCCCCTGAACCAAGCCCATTGTTCATCCCACCTCCCAATGGCTATCACGATCGACAAAAAGTGATACTTACAATCAAAGCAAAGTCAGAGAGAGAGAGAGAGAGAGAGAGAGAGAGAGAGAGAATGGCTGAAATATGAGGAAAATCCCCAGTGAATTTACTTCACATCCCTTACGGACAATCAATATCTGCATTGTTTCTGATGAACCTTACACAAAGCTTTATGAACTTAAACACTGAGAATTAACGGGTCTCGCTGCGTTAAAAAATTAGTTTTCTTGGATAAATGACAAATGGATAGGCATGAGTAAACGAAGAGACTGACGTATGAGAATATTTCCGTAATAGATAGTGTGTACTCTAAAATTTGGATTCGAGGCAGTAATGCCCACACCCCCCTAACCCACCTGAGAGAGAGAGAGAGAGAGAGAGAGAGAGAGAGAGAGAGAGAGAGAGAGAGAGAGAGAGAGAGATTAAACCTTTTCTCCGATCAGTAAACAAACTGGGGAAAGTGATTTTCTACTTAAGGTTAGTATTCAAGCGCTATATATTCTTCGGACGTCAGTAAGACATAAGATTAGTATATTCATTTATTTATCTATTTATCTATTTACTATTTTTGTTCACAAGGTCAACGTGTTGGATACCATAATCAGCCATTTTTAGCCCAAGCTCGATGCGAGAAAAAAAGACCATGGTTTAAATCTGCAAGCGAGCCTCTGATACTCCTTTTGAAAGGTGTGAGTTATAAGAAACGGAATGAGGGAGAGAATTCCAGAGTTTGGCAGTGGGCATAGACATAGGATTACCAAATCGAATAAATATTGTTGCAAATCGGTTTACATTAATCTGGCGTCACCGAAAATATTGTAAACCATGAAAGTGGGACATTTGAAATAAAAATTATACAGGGAAGTGAATCGAAGTCTTAATGTCACAAGTCAAATTAATGACAATATCCATACCACACAAGACAGTTCAACCTTCACGGTCTTGGTCTGGGAAAAAATGAGGACAGGGACTTTAAAAGGGAAATTCTTAAAAAAAAAAAAAAAAAAAAAAAAACAGTTGAGGTATCCAAACCCAATAACGATTAGTTTTATATATATATATATTATATATAATAATAGATATATCTATATATATATATATATATATATATATATATATATATATATATATATATATGTATAATTAAAGTATGATAACAAAAGGCCAGTAAATTTGGTCAAATTTGTGAACAAAAATAACAAAATCTTCTGAAATTTGGTAATTGTTATTTCAAGTATACTGCAAGCTCCAGCAACTGAAACCCGGAATTCATTTTGAATAAAAGTGTCAGTACTAACTTCAGGAATCTGGAATTTTTCTTTCACAATGCAGTGCAAACTTCAATATTTGGCTCAAAATTGCAAAGCTTGCCAAATTTGTTAATCAATAACCAGTAACAACTAATATTGAACAACGTTGACTATAGAAGTTAGTAAAGGATTCCTAAAATTGATAATTTAGTTCGAAGAAATGTCATTATTTTTGGACACATCAGTATTAATCTCCATTTTTAACAAAATCATCTTGAAACAGAAGAGAATAAAATGAATCCATATACAAACGATATCAAAGAAATAAGAGAAAAATTACATATTGCTACATATAACTAATAAAAAGGACAATACAAATAGTGCAAATAACTATAAACAAGGCGATAAATTTTTTTCATTGTAAATCAAGACTGTGAAAACACCACATAAGCGAATTAATTCAGACATTTTCTCACCAATTGTATTTTTTAATAATATAAAAAGTCAGTATATAAATAAATCACCATAAGAGAACAGACAAGATCAACATATTTGAGGAGGTAATTACAACCAAGAGGATGCGATAAAAAGCAAGAAACTACCAACCTTGTCTACAATCTTAACAATGCAAAAACACAAAGTCAGCATTAGCATATTAATACAGAAAGAGCACACAATGCCTTCGTCTAATCGTCTCTCAAGCAACTGATCCATCCCTGATCATTTCTAAAGCAATTTCCACTACCCCAACGTTTTTTTTTTCATCAATGGCTCCCTTGCTGTCATCTTTCTAGCAATGGCTCAGTCCCCGTTTTCTGTGATTAAATGATTCTCTTCCCCGCAGCCAAGAAATCGCCCACTTTCCCCCCATTGTCTTTCAAGTACTGATGCCCTTCCGTATCGTTTTTCATGCAAATGCTTCTTGCCCATCATCTTGCAAGCAACTGATCTTTCCCCGCTGAATTAGAGGCGATGGCTAACTCTTCCGCTGTCTTGGAAGCACTTCATCTTTCAAGTAATGCCCCCTTCCTTTATCGTCTGTCACCCGACAGTTCCTTCTTCCATAGTCCTTTTAGCAACGGCTCACTCGTCCGTCGTCTTTCAAGCAGTGACTCACTCCCCGTCGTCTTACAAGCAATGGTTCGCCGAGGCGTGGATCAAGGCGAGTGCGCCATAAGTCATGCTTGGCCGCTTTATCAGTTAATAGATGATTACGCAGCAGAATTTCCAATCGATTTCCGACTCATTGAGAAATTAAATGAAGCATCTAGCTAACATTTTAAGAGGCTGATATTGAAAAAAAAAAAGTACCACTGTCTTACATTCTGAGTTTCAATAAGAATTCGTCGAAGGCTATATCGAGAGAGAGAGAGAGAGAGAGAGAGAGAGAGAGAGAGAGAGAGAGAGAATTCGGGGGAGAGGAGGAGAGCTGCGTCTACTGAATACTATGCTAAAGAGAAACAAGTTTTTAGGAAATGTAAAAAATATCACTTATGAGTGTGCTGAAGTGTTTGAGCCAGAAACAAAAGCGCGTGTAGGAGAGAGAGAGAGAGAGAGAGAGATTCACAAATTATACATTAATCAACGAATCATTACTTCAAGGAACTGCTGTGTGTATTTTTCCTCGTTACAATATTTAGTCGAATTCTTTGGCGTGGCGCATCACGGATGAAATCAATTACACGACTCTATACTTAAACAATTTCTCGAAGTCAAGGAAACCATCATCACCACGTTCTGGACGTCACATAAACAAACATCATCCTTCTCTGAATGCTGTCATTTTTTCCATCTTCTACAATAAAGGAAAAATTACATAACAAAGAACAAGAGAACGTGAGTTTTTATCACAATAGCCTAAATAAAATGAAACCGTGGATGGATTTCTTTATGGTCTTCTTCCGCCGCTCCAAAAGGCAGCTAGTTAAGCAATTTAAGCCCTCGTAACACATCAACTGTGACTTGTCGCTTGTACGCCCATTTCTCTGGGCGGCGAGAACGCCGGCGGGCGTAGCGATTTATGGCAACTGATGTAATCTTCGGCACGTCCGTCAAAAGTGCTAATTCCTGCGATGACTGGTTAAAGGAGCTTTTGGTTTTAAAGATCAATCGCGTCAGAGACCTTGACCCTCCAATGACCTACTTTCCCAAACTTTCTCTATATGTTGATTTGCTGCTTGCAGAGAAAAATCTGCTCCTTTGGGCGCTGATTTTGACTGGAAATTTAATAACGCCTTTTTTCTCATATGATCTTCATGAGCAACTTGTCTCATTCGTGAATTATACCTGAATCATACCAGGTACTTCTCCAACAACGTGTTAATATAAAAATTTGTACGGCTCTTCAAATGCCATTAACTATGGATACTTTATATTCCGCATTCCACCAACATCACGTAGAATAATGAAAAAAAAGCAGGTAACATACACAAGTAGGTTCAGTGAACATATTACTTTGTCCACAAAAAATGCAATTTAAGATCAAAATTAATTCAAGCATCTGCAGCATTTGTTCACTTTCCGAATTATTTGGAATGTCACGCCATTCTAGCTTCTATTTAGTAAGGCAGATTCTAATCAACTCATATCTGGTCTCCTCTCTCTGACTCTCTAAGACGAAACTTGACCCGTTTTAATGCATCCAAGGCCATTTTTTTTCTTGCAAACTTGTTTCATACTACATCTCTCGTCACAACAATGTCCGAGAATCTGAAATCTGAATCCTTTCGAAATGTCAACAGTTTAAGCCTTCAATTAAACTGTAGCACATCTTGGAGGGGTTGCATTACATTATTGGGCTTGGTCAAGTCTGCAACTAGGGAAATTGGTGTGTTTTTTATGAATTACATAAACTAATTTGAGCAGCTATTTCTGATCTTTATCAAGCTAATTCGTCTATGAAATCATTAATCTCACGCAGCTTCTTCACAGATAATAAACCGAAAGGTTATCCTTAATGACCCACCACTTCTTCCCACCGCTACATGTCCCAAAAAATTAAACGATTTTGGATTCTAGTTTCGAGAGCCCCCTGCCTTGTCCTGGTTTTACCCATCGTCGTATACGATCCCATGGATATTGTGGAGATCACCAACACAAGGGTCAACCGGTCCGACCAATCCTTTATGCCATTCACTCCCTTGGCTCCTTGTTCCTTATTCTCTGTTTAATAACTCGAATAACCATTTTTGCCCCAGAAACGGGTCACTCACACCTATAGACGTGACGCACAGTGAAACACTTCTTTTACTTGCTTAGGGTAGTCCTTATCGCTTTGGCCTATTCATCAAGCGTATCATTTTTCCTAAAAAATAAAATCAATTCACCTACAAAGGTTAAATTTTGACTACATTAGCAAGTCAAATTTATATTCTGGGTTTCGTCGAAATAAATTATTTTTGAACACAAATACGCATGGCGTTTTTAAAAAATAGCTTTCACCTGTTTTGATCAACTAAAAAGTTTACATTGCTGTTTTCGTTCAATTGCTAGTAAAATGAACATATAAAGAACAAATCTGTATTTTGTTCATAATCAAGGAAGATGAATACCTCTGGGTGATGAGTAACCAAGCCTAACTGTAAAATGTGAGCAAGTGAAGTATATGTGGGTACGAAAGTTACGAAGTTCTGGAGATGAAATGCCCCAACAGAGAGTTTACAAAGCGAGTTCAATTAGGTCGAATCTCACTTATATTCGTCACTTCATTCTATGATCGCACAAGCAAACCCGAATTTCCAGCCTCCTTGCTTCTCAAGAACACAGTCTCCTCCACCTTCTCCTCGAGCACATACATCACGAAAGAGAACATTTATGGAGAATTCCAACAAATTCCGTCTTGGAAGAACTTCCTTTCGTTATCTTTTACAGCCAAAATCGTTCAATTTGCGGCGACAATTTAGTGGAAATAAATGAATTCACGAGATGAGGTTAACAAAGGAAACGGCCTCTTAAACAAGATAAAGCAAATTCCTCTTGATTATGGAAACAGGTTCTGGGCTCCTCCTTTCCTCGGCTCTTTGAAGGCATCCGAAGACTCTCAAGAAACAATTTAAGCAATTACTCCGCTCGAGTACACTTAAAGGAAGCGTACTTAAATTTAAATCTAAAGAGATTTTCCTCACGGGTAAAAAAATATAAGCTGCTTCCTCCATTCTATCACTATTAATATAATTATTAGTGTAACCGTCTCATAAAAAAAATAAAGGAAATGTTCAAGAAATTTTGTAACTGCTTGATATTTTTAATACATCACGTGTAATACAATGTTCTACGTTTTCTCGTTAAAAAAAATCTGTGATAGTAAATGTGAAGTTCGCTACATTTAGGCTATTTATGTAACACAAAGAAAATTAACAAAACGTCCACACACTGGAACTAGCTAAAAGGGCCATTACCTTGATATAATCAAGTTCCACAGAATGCAACTCCCATACGTTTAGAAAAAAAAAAAAAAGCGAAAATAAAAACAAGGACTTAAGTGATAGGGCTACAAGCGCATTAGGCTCATTTTACAACGAAAAGGAATAAAAGTAAATTCCTAAAGAAAAGGGTGGAATTTTTGACAAATATAACTCTTTCAACGGATAAATACCTAAGCAGACATAATCATACCAGGTAATTCTTTAACAATTCGAATAATTTTATATTGTTCACACGGTTATAGAAGTTAACTCAACTAGTGTCATATGGCATAAAGTACAAACAAAATAAAGGGGAAAGGGGTTGGAAATAATAACCTGCATTCAAGAGTAGGAACACTTTGCAACGCTAAGCAGCTAAAGACAACGAAATCTGAACATTTTTACAACTGTACGTTTGCTAGAGACGAACGTTAAACTGATTCTCAACGTGAAAGTAAGTAATCGTATAGTAGACAGATAATTTATGAAAGCAACCATAATTTCACTTCGAGATACGCTGCTGAGAAACATTTTCTTTTTTTAAATTTAGCGGAACAAAATAACCTCCAGTTCACCTAATTACCCAGCAGACGTTTCTCTCTGTCGCATTTCACTTTTCGATTCAACTCAGCAATATTACCAGAACCTAAAAGTACCTTTTATTATTTTTATTTAAAGTAAATATTCTGCACAATTTCTATCCAGACAAAATGAAAAAAAAAATACTTTTTCAGCCTTCGTAAAATAAAATACATAATTATAACAATTATATTTATAATATCGCGCAATTTACATTTAATTGAGCGAACCAATATCATTCGAATTTTTACGTCAAATATTTATTCTTTCCTTTTCCGCAGTTATCTTTACTCTTTCTTTGCTGATTTTGTACAACTGCGCACAAATGAAAACTGGACTGATTTTTGTGTTCTTTACTGGGTGAAAATAATTACTGGTTAGAAACCTGTTGAATAACGTAGATAAAGCTTAGAGTTCTAGTATCTCTCTCTCTCTCTCTCTCTCTCTCTCTCTCTCTCTCTCTCTCTCTCTCTCTCTCTCTCTCTCTCTCTCTAAAGTAATTATAACTAAGACGTAAATATAGCAATACCAAACTGTGATTAATCAAACAAAACCATAAGGTCGGGGGATGGATTACAATTCCTGAATAATTTTACTTGATAATAACACAGAAGTAAAAATGGAAATTATCTACGAATTATACACTAATCCTCGAATTACTGGTTTTACTGAATACATAGCCGAATTAGACGTGAAAAATTATTGTAAAAAAACAAATACAAAATTCATATTTCGTAAGCAGTAATAGATACTTTATCACACTCATTATCATGAAATATAACATTTAGCAGAAGAGATGCCTCAACCGACCACTTAAGGATTAATGATTCAACCGCATCGATCATAAACAAACACGAACTTTTCCTTTCTATTTAATAATGTTACAGTAATTTGTGGTTGCTCTTGATTGGCAAAAGTCGAGTAATTCATCCGGTCATTCTGAAGTCCTTCTTTCATCTCCAGTGGCGTTAATGCAACAGTGATCTTAATCAAGTTGCCTTTGATAATACAAAGATGAATAAACTTATGGGATCATTTTGAAATTCCTATTATTTTCCCAAGCACTAGTCCACCTAGATATGTAAGAGCACTGCCTCTGATAATCGAATGCCAGAATAATTCACCGGATTATTATCAAGCTGTTCCGAACGTCACATGAGCCTAGTCAATCAAACGTACGAGTGCACGGTAGTCTGCAATTACCGAGCTGCACCTGAAAAATTACACTGGAAATTGCTGGCTTTACCTAATTAATATACATAGAATCGTTTGTGCTCTCAGCGCTTACCATTTTATCTCATCTGAACTCGAAGGCTACAATAAAATTAATTCTCTCTCTCTCTCTCTCTCTCTCTCTCTCTCTCTCTCTCTCTCTCTCTCTCGCTCTCTCTCTCTCTCTCTCTCTCTCTCTCTCTCTCTCTATATCTTCTTGGATATGACAACAATGAAGGCAGATAGTGATTGTGCAAGGTAATTTATATGAAATCATATACCACCACTTTTTATTAGCTTCTGGTTAGGTCAGAACGCCACTTGTATACAAAAAAATTAAAATTCTATGATAACCTTAGCTGATACATATAAAATGCGCAATGCACAAACGATCACATACACACATAAATTCATTTTCCTCTAACGGACGGTGGCTCTAGACATTAGTCTAACATAACAACGGTTGCTGCCTAATTCAAGTTCTGTACTTTATAAATATATATGTGTGTGTGCGTGTGCGTGCGTGTGTGTCTACACACACACATATATATAATATTATATATTATACATATCTCACGGTTGCTTTTTACACCCATTCTCAGAAATGCTAACCATAGTGACCTGCATATTCTTTTTACCTTGCCATGTAAGGCCTTTACAAATTATAGTCTTTGGATTGCTGATAATTCTACTATCATCTATTAACTGGCGTAAAATTTACCTTGAACTACTTGCCGGACTGCGAGAGAAAAAGAGGGAGATTAGCGGTTAAAAAGAACAAAACGATCATGGGTTAATTTTTAACTTAATATTCAGCATTAATGCCCTTTCATGGCTTATATCAAATCGTGTAGAAATCTTCAAGAAATGTTAACAATACTTTACTGATCTCCAACTTTGGAAACTGATCATGATAGAGAGGAAAAAACTGCCTCCTAGTTTTCAAAAGCTTGTCAAATTTTTGTTCAGGTTGGTGAATTTTTATCATTAATTTACAACCACCTCTAATAATAATACAACATTCGATTCATTCATAATAAAAATTAATCCTACCACTACTTTTTTCCTCGTTCTTTTGTAGCAACTATAACTTGTTTTAAATTCTAATAAGCGGTTCCACCAATACTTTCATATATTACTCGTATACCATTATTGTCGTTGCTTTTCTCAGTAACGCCACAATTACTTCATTTACTATTATCATAATTACACTTAGTTCCCTGATAACCTCCAGTAATAATAACCAGACATATTAATAAATAAGGCCAAGTTGCTGAACAAACCCTAAAAAGTAAAATCCCATTTTTATTTTACCATCATAATTCCTGTGTGAAGAACATTGGTGTGGATGGTTAAAAAAATATATATAAAAATACGAATAATGATTTTGTGAACAAGGCAGGATTACGGACGATGAAAATAAAAAATACATCAGCCATATCCATGACTACATGTTTATAGTTTTCCTTTTTGCGTGTCAGGGGTGGATGATTGATGACTGAAAGGAAGAGGAGAATATTTCTATTCAGGTTTATTGTGCGACAATATGAACGCTGAAATTCTAAATGTCATAACTCGGTTTGTTTTACGCTCTGGTCTGCAATTCATTGAGGAAAATAGTTGGTGATGTTGGAACATAATAATAATATAATAATAATAATAATAATATAAAGAATGACAGGACCTCATTTCAAAAGGCTACCGGAAGACAGGAACAGTTAGTCATTGAAAGCTTATAACTTTTCTGAACGTAATCTCCTTTAGATACCAACCTGTTAAAGGTTTTAATATCCTTTTTATGAATGCACAGTACAATTGTGCAAGTGATCAAGCTTAATACATATACAGTATATGTATACACCACACACACACACACACACACACACACACATATATATATATATATATATATATATATATATATATATATATATATATATATATATATATACATACACACGAAATAATTTGGTTTGAAGTTCTTCCAAGAGCGTTATCCTTCATTTCTATCTCTAATCACTAATATCTGAAATGGGCGTCTGTCTCAAAGACCACAGATTTCTTTCCCTCTCAAAATGGGTGGGTACTCGGGCGTAGAGGAAAGTAAAATTCACAAGAGAGAGAAGTATTATTATATACTCCAAAATCCGTGGGCCAAATACACCCTTCGACTTTTACTTCTTTTTTCAAGATTGTGCAATATTTCCAAATCAATTTCGACATCAGCAAATGGAAAGAAGGAAAATATATCCTTAATATGTCAACAAACGCATTAGTGCACAGAGCAACAATATATTTCGAGGCTATATATAAAATCATAGGTTTCAAAAGCGTCCCCTTATATATTTAACTAAACAATCTATATAGAAAACGAGTTTTGCTGAACTCGGCATAAATAAAAACAAAAACAATTCTTACTACGAAAAACTAAAGAAAAATGCAAAAAAATAATGTGATAAAAGTTAATCCCTTCAAAAATAAAAGTGCTGGTATTTCACTACAGATTATCATACACAGATATATTCGTAAGAGTTTCAGGCAACCGCACAGCCCGGGGGCGTGGCTTGTGCCCTAACTTTAAAAGAAACAATTAGTCAAAGCATTATCGCTACAGGAACCATTTGTTGCAATCGCACAACAAAACGCAATGCAGGGGTGTTAGCCAATGAAAGAATACATCGGTGTTGTACTGCAAAGAATAGGAAATTTTCGTGTGGGTAAAGATCCACTCCTCTCATTGTTCCACCTCTATTGGATATGTGTAGATCACGCCCCTTCTCTCTTATCATTCCCGCAAATCTCCTTTTTTATCATTTCTCTCTGTCTTTCTCACCTACCACCCGATTCTTCAAGGACATTCCTCACTTAACATTATTATATACCATTTACGTATGTGTGTGGGGGAGGAGTATTTTATATATAATATATAATCATATATATATATATATATATATATATACTATATCATATACAAAAAATATATATATATATATATATATATATATATATATATAAATACATATTATATACATATATGACGTAAAAATGTTCTTACAACAGAATTCCATCTAATGAAAGAATCCCATACAAACGTCAAAATATAGAGCGAAAATACTCTCTCTCTCTCTCTCTCTCTTCTCTCTCTCTCTCTATATATACATATATATATTATGATATTATATATATATATATATATATATAATATATATTAATTACTATGCCCAAGGTTACGAACATCAACTTTTACTGCCAAATATTCATGAAAATTAACCAGGTTCTCACGGCTCAAGTTAATGCCATCTTAATATACCCAGCCTATTATTTACTTCACTTGATATTTCTATACGATTTATTTTATTTTATTTCATCGTTAATTATATATATTTATCTATGTCTTTACATCAAATTTTTCTTCTTACCATTAAATGCCATCGTTGTATGAGATAAAAAAAAGAAAAAAAAACGAACGAAAAAATTAATGGCATTAAAACAAGAAAAATAAACGTATATTTCTGCAGACGGCACTTCAGCCCTGATCACTGGTCAGAATGGACAGTGGGCAGGTGACATGTGTATATATATGGAATATGCACGTGGGCAATAAAGACGTCGGTAGAATTAACAACGACGGACTTACTCCTTTCATTGCAGTACTACCACAATTTCTAAACTTATCACAGTCGTTATTCCACGACTGTATATCTTGTAAAATTGTCCATTTTCACAACTGTTCTGTACTGAAGCGTATGTGAGATATAGGAGCAATCATGTATTTGCGTACATAATATATATGTACACAAACATATATATACAGAGAGAGAGAGAGAGAGAGAGAGAGAGAGAGAGAGAGAGAGAGAGAGAGAGAGAGAGATTCTAAAGTCTTGATGTGCGGCAGGCACCGACTTTCATATTAAGACAGACTATAACTACCTACTTTCCTTCCTATATACGTCTCGGAACAATGCAAGCAATGTTATCTGAAGCGTGGCCAATAAATAACATATAAAAGAGAGAGAGAGAGAGAGAGGAGAACGAGAGAGAGAGAGAGAGAGAGAGAGAGAGAGAGAGAGAACATAAGGATTCTCAGGAAATAAAACCAAAAACGCTATTAACTTGCCAACAATTCTTAAAACAGAAAACGCCTCTGAGCGAGAAAAGGAATAAACGAGCTCATAAAAGTAAAGGGAAGGGGATAGAGGAAGGAAGCATTTTCCTAACATGGAAGAGAAGGTAAAGACAGGGGTAAGGAATTAACGAAAGTCAACATGCTCAGAAGTTAAAAGGGGTGGAGGATTACCTCCAAGTTTTGTCGTTACGTTTTTGTAAATTATTCTTTGGAGTAACCTGAGTGAACCAAAGTGTTACGGTCTGCAAGCAATTTGAAAGTACAGGAACGTAGACCTAAATTCACCATATTCTACTAGCGATGACAGGGGACCCTTTTCCAGATACCACAGAGCATATATAGTCCTTTATTTTAGTTTTTTTTAGCTGACGGTAAATATCCTCAGTCGACATCAACGAACCTCCCCAAACACCAACGATTACAATTCAAATACTTCGACCAATCAGGAGCAAGACAAAAGCTTCAGTGACATCAGATGCGGACATTTATCGTCTGCTTAAAACGACTCAAAAATAGCAATACGTGGCCGGCATGTGGGAGGTCAAAACAAAGACTTAGGAGCATTTAAAAAGTATGAAAAAAGTCATGTAAAAAAAATCAGTTTAGCAAGTAACGACGATGTATGAGGTCGACCCCGTCATTGCCAATTTAGACTGGTAAGTCATCCAGGTCTTTTTCTTAGAAAATGTTGCCTGCGGTCCTACGCTAACTCTATGGAAGATTAATTTATGGCGATAGTAAGAAGAATCTAAACGTCATCATAACCTCGATGGCAATTCTTCTCGCTCCTAAGTTATTAAAAATGAAAATAACCCAACCTGTGCATAAAATAAAATCAATTATCTCTAAGATTTTTTTTAACATTAAGAAAAAATGTATATCGGTTACAGTGTAAAAATTTATCACCCACAGACAAAGCACGTGATTTCTTTTCAAAGTTAGATCGAAATTACTCCATTTCATTTATCGCATAGTCTTTCACGAAATTACAGAATCCAATTTTTATTTGAATGATGTCATACTTTGCTCCATACGCAAAGCGTTAAAAAAAATAAAAAAACATAGGTTCTTTCATCCCAAAAAAACTCACACTCATTTATAGGTATAAATACCTTTACACATTACAAGCAATCTTTCGCTCACTTAAATGCGCAGAAACTAGTTTCTTACATACAAAAATAATTACAAAAGTGTATAAACGAACTGATGAATATGCGTCAATTATAAAATCTTTCTCTCTCTCTCTCTCTCTCTCTCTCTCTCTCTCTCTCTCTCTCTCTCTCTCTCTCTCTCTCTCTCTCTCTGTTATTCAGTATGCGCGAGAAATCGGAGCAAAATCTTCCTTTGCCGGCTGAGAAATTTCATTTATCGCATAGTCTTTCACGAAATTACAGAATCCAATTTTTATTTGAATGATGTCATACTTTGCGCCATACGCAAAGCGTTAAAAAAAATAAAAAAACATAGGTTCTTTCTACATCCCCAAAAAACTCACACTCATTTATAGGTATAAATACCTTTACACATTACAAGCAATCTTTCGCTCACTTAAATGCGCAGAAACTAGTTTCTTATATACAAAAATAATTACAAAAGTGTATAAACGAACTGATGAATATGCGTCAATTATAAAATCTTTCTCTCTCTCTCTCTCTCTCTCTCTCTCTCTCTGTTATTCAGTATGCGCGAGAAATCGGAGCAAAATCTTCCTTCGCCGGCTGAGAAATAGGCCATCAAAGCAGCAACTACCCAGAGCCGCAGCAACGGGAGATACCCCAGCAACACGCTCCTCTTATTCTTTGACAAAGCCTTATTGCTCCTGCGGGGTATTTTGTTTCCATGATTGCAAGATCCACGCTGATAGATCCGCGGCGAGAATTGCAATCTATTCTTCAAAGCGCGCCGCTCATTGACGCCGCCGAGCTTCCCCCGACCGCAACATAAAGATCTTGTCGTAAAAGACGGTTCTACAATGCCTCATTATCTATGAATTCGGTAGTGAACTGCATTAACCCCTTTTGGAATCCGACGCCCGTGGAGGAAAACAAGGCTGCATTGCTAAAGTGCAAAAATATGTCATTATTTTTGTGCAAGTTGCGCTCCAAAGAAACATAGCACTCGTAAGAAACTATAAGCCTCAAAATTACCATTTTTCTGCAGTATCATTTAAGAAAAGGAATGGGGTTTTACTCAGATACCATTGAAACAAAGCATGTGTTTCTTTTCCTGGTCTTTACAAAGTAACCAGAGTGGTATCATAAAAGCAGTCAATTATAAATTACCATTCCTTTGGACATTTTAAGCTTACAAAAGCAGACATCATTATTTTTCTATTTATTACACCAGATTTAAAGATTCTAAGGCGGACTTGCCAAAATACAAATTTTCATATAATTTTTTTAATTATTTCATGCTTTAAAAATTCTAGAGCAAGTTTACCTCGATTTCAAAAGTATAAATTATAATTAGAATTATTATTTTCTCATTGTTAAATTGTTCAAACAAACAACTGAACAAACGAGCTTATTATTATATGTGAAGATATTAATCATTATTGTTTTTACTCTTTTGACGGTTTAAGAATATATTCGTGTTGTCATGATTGAGATGAATTGTGGGTGTTGACATAGTTAGGATAAGTTGAGAAATGTTTAAAAGTAGAGTTTCGCTGTCAGAAAAGATGTATGAACTGAAAAACCCGTTTCCATAAATTAATGGATGTCAAGGACTAAGCCTAAAACTAGAGGCGTTTTTAAATTTGTCCCATTTAATGGTAAGAAAATTAATGAGTGATTAATAAAGCTACGTTTTCCCATCTAAACGATCCACCTTTTATATCACGTAACTATAACAGACGAAAATAAACATAAATAAAGATACAAATGCTTCATAAACAAATGCGTGCGATCTAAAATCTTATGAGAGGTTCACGACTCTGCTTCCAGAAACAACGTGTTCAGGAGATTTTGGGGAGACTAGCTTCGACATAATCGTGAAGGGCAAAACCGTATGCAAAATGCTACCGAAAACAGAGATGCCGAAGCACAAAGCATTAAACGTACTGCTAAATATGCAATGAACGTGCAATGTGCACGTAAACAGATGCACGGCTGCTCGAACTTAGGGTTGCATGAATTTCGACCTGGGAAGTTTATTCACAAACTTAGGTCATCTACTGATTTCCAAGTATAAGAGAGAGAGAGAGAGAGACTGCGTAATGAGGTCGTTATCAAATATACATAAAACTAATCATAACAAACATATTATTTCCTGTTAAAAATTCCGTCTCTGATTATACCTTCTAAATGGAGAATATAAAGGTTTTCATACTGCTATTTTTTTTATAATTCCACAGCATCGCTCAAACTTTAGTACAGCAATCTACACATGACAAATGGCTGTTCAGCGTTTCTGTCGAAACTGGTATAGTACATGACAGAACCAACGTTACGACTGGTGGTTCATAAAAAGAGTTCTGGAAAGTATTGTTAACGAGTAGCAAATATATTTCTGAAATATCAAATGGAGAAAAAGCAAATGGATAGCAGCCTTACTTAAACGAAAATGATAAATCACGGCAAAATCCACAAGGCAAATAGAGAGAATATGTGCAATGGGAGGACACGACAGGAATCCGGAATAGGAAAAGCATTAGCACAGATACCAGAAAGGGAATCATCCTGAGATGTGAAAAATTAGGAACAAGAGACGAACATGCTTATTCTACACTTATCCAGTAGAATGGGCACCGTATATATTATCTAAAGGTTCTAACATCATGATTCATCTACACTAAAACACTAAAAGTAGGTTTCATTTGATGACCAATGACAATAATATACGGAAAAAATACTATGATTATAGCAGGTAAATTAATTTTTTGTAATAAAAAGCCTTCATAAGATCATTCTTGAATAAGCATCACAATGAATTTCTACGGGCTACTAAAGTTATGGCGGTGTTTCAGTACAATATCTTCATTACAGAGTATAAATTTATAAATTGAGGGAATTTTTTGTGCTTGCCTTCGCCTTTATAAGCCAACAGAATTGGCTTATGGAGGAAAAGGAAATATTTCAGATCAAAGATACACATACTTCAGTAGCCAAGTACAAATTAAAGAAAGTTGATAAAGTGCTCAAGCAAATAACACGTGTACTAATATTAGGAGTCGCAGCTAATCCACTAATTATCAACAGAAAAGGGTGTGGGAAAGGTAGGTTCTACAAAGGGTACTAGCAGAAAGGGGTGTAGGGAAGGTAGGTTCTTCAAAGGGTAATAGCTTGAAAAAAAAGCCCATCGAAAGGTGCCACCTTGACGCACGCCCTTTGTCAAGGGGGCGCTCGGGTATGAAAAGGGCCATCGAAAGGTGGCACCAAAAACGCCCACTGTCAGCATTAATCGAACTTCGTCAGCTTCTCGAATCGCAAGGAATCTTCCTCAATGGCCAGAGCGTCCCTTATTACAGCGCGGGCGTTGAGCTCTCTCCCTTTGCGATTAAAAAGAGAGTGCCCAGACAATGAACATTCTCTTCCGAAAGAAAGGAAGTGGACCGGAGAATCTGCCGCCTTCGACGGGGTTTAAAGCGTTTTTCGGCGGGGCGTCGAGTTTGGACGGCGTTTAACCCCGCCCGCATCACACAGCGAAGCCAAGTCAAATTTGCATCACAAAGCCCTATGAGTTTTGGAAGTCATTAGTGGGATACATCGCTATGGGCACAGTCATTTTTTTTTCTTTTTTTCCTGAAGAGTAAAGACTGGGGTTGAGGGAAAGAGGGAGAGGGGGTAGGGGGGAGGAGGGCGGGAGGAGGGGATGGAGAGGACGTCGTCACCATCACGCACGATGGTTGAGAGTCACGTAGGAAACAAACGAAATTCCGGCGCTCGTGATAGTCACAGCAAACAAAGGAAGTTTGAGGTTAAGAGAGCGATCCCCGGGGCGTCCAAATTGCCAAGATGGTGAAAGCAATGTACACTTGACGGCTCTCGATGACAGCTCGAGGCATTAAGGAACTACGACGATGAAGGACTTAAGGATGATGGTCTTGCAGAACGGGAGAGAAAGCAGGAGTCTTTCGGCTCTTCGAAGAGATTCCCGTAAACTCGATATTGGCAGAGGAGATTTTGATAAGAGACTAGACTGTGATACTCGATAAATGAGAAAGAAATGTCTGTCTTGGTACGCCACCCCAATGAGCTTAAATCGAGAAGATCGAGAAACTATATAAATATATAAAGGCACTACTATTGTAGCGCTGCGCCAAAAAATCTGACGAAAAATTTATCCAATAAAATTACATACATCCAAAAGAATTTCGTCACAAAAGATCTTCTACGTCCTTGATATTATTCATAAAGATTTTGACATATTTTGGGAGAAGTGGTTAAAAGAGAATTACTGCATTATCACAATGTTTTTTTTCTTCTTTTTTTCCAGAAAGATTAGTATTGCATAGCATTATACGAAAAACTTTTTCTTTCTTACAAACAGATGGACTCGTTACATTTGGACCTCGGATAGACCGAACGAATAATGATTTATCATTTTCAAATATCATGCGTACTCTGATGGAATTTACAGTCACTGGAAGACGTCGGTACCGTCTTACCATGTCATGGGGATATTATAAATTCCGAATGGTATTTCTGAATATATTATAATATACATTTCAGTTATGAATTTTCTGAAGAGAGATGACTAGAGCAATTGATAACTTTTTGTTGATATCGATTTCTCCGAGAAAAAATAAAAAAAGAGCAACCGTCTTAAAGAAAAGATTTTGAAGAGAGAGAGAGAGAGAGAGAGAGAGAGAGAGAGAGAGAGAGAGAGAGAGAGAGAGAGAGCAGTCGGCTGTAGTGCTGTCCATACACGTACCTTAAATGACGAAACAGATGCTATTTTTCGTTTTTGGACACCTAATCTCACGATAACCGATCCTGCACGGCATCCTAAACAGGTAACGGTTAATTATAAAGCAGATAGATAGGGGCTAGGGGCAACTTCCCTTTCCCCTTTCCCTTCCCGAAAATACTTGTTGCTTTTGATGTTAATATGACTCCAGCATCAGTTACTGTCCAACCTACAAGAAATCTTGATTATGTACGCAATATATTGCGTAGTCGTTTTAATATTTAAGTCAACGTGTCACACATACTATCACAATTTAAATCCTGCTAAGGTATGAATGGGGCCTTTTGGGAAAAGCTTGGAACCAGTCTAGGAGTCTTACACTATTTTTATCTATGGTCGATCTTTTACATTCCCTCTCTATCTCAAAGCATTGGAGGCCTTATAAAATGTTCAAGCTCATTTGACAATAAAATCGACAAAACATTAAAAAAGCCAAAGATGCATTTGTGAAACACAACCCCAATGGAGCTAGCAGAGTACTTTCTCAAATTTGACATCTAATTTCACCTTGACTTTTTCCGCACATCGGATTCATTGGTGAAGTATGTAGCTGAGTATGAAGACTATCCAGTATAGTTTACAAGTTATGGTGAATGTTAAATTGCCATTTATTTTTGACATCTCAGTATGACACTGACCTTGTCCTCACTCTGCATGCCAGCTTCACTGTTGGTGTATGCATGCAAACATATAGTTTAGAAGTTATAGGTAAGATTAAACTTCTTTTTGACCTTGGACGCCATACTAGAACACAGATATTGACCTCACTCATAACAAAAGTTAAATTCCCAACAGACTTTGACCTACAATGACCTTGGGCTTACAAACTTAAGTACAAAAACCTGAATTCGGCAGGCATATGTACATTAAGAGTTGGTATCTACTTATATACCTCAATTGACAGCCGAATGCCTAGCGTCTTTGAAAAGCAGCCGTTCCCAAACTTTTCGGCAGTTCGAATTCCCCTGTTGACGGATCGCTTATTCCTTTTAAATTTCATTCAGTGTATATTATTTCGAGCTTGAGTTAATTTGATATTAAACGACTGTTATCGTTTAACGAGTGAATGCAAAAAAGTTTCCTGCAGTATTTGATAAAACTTAAGTGTTTACGAATGTATGTATGCATGTCTGTATATATAATATATATGAATTCATGAAATATTGAATAACCTGTTAGTCACAGACTATTTATCTATAATGCACACACACATACACACACACACTACATTATATATATATTAATATATAATATAAATATATTATATATATATATATAGATATATGTATATATATATCATATATATACTATATATACATATATATATATATATATATATATATATATATATATATATATATATATATATAGTTGTACGTATACAATTTACCCTGGGGAACAGACGAGCTTATAGAGGGTTCTGAGATACGGATGGACAGACAGGTCAATTAATTTATGCCCCCGAACTGTAATCAAAGAAGTATCAATAGAAAGAAAACTGTAACCAACTAGTAAACAGTGCATCCTGTTCTTCTCTATGTTACGTAGCTTTCACCCATACCAGCACATCCGCTTCCCAGTGCAATAACTACAGTCTGAATACAAACAAAATCGCGAAATCGTTTTTGAAGTCAGTATAAAAAACATTCATAAGAAAATTTTATGTGCGTGATTTTACAGCCTTTAAAAAATGTAGCATAGTTTTTTATATGTACGTTGCAGTGATATAAGTATGGAGACAAATAATCACAGCCTCCTGGTTATTTACTTCTTTCAAATAAATCATTTAGTGATTTTTTAAAAGTGACATGACCTATTTTTCTACAAATTCAAGAAGTGGACATTAACACAGCATATAACTTGAAATACGGCGATAAAATGTGAAAGAATATTTATGTAAGATTCTATCACCTTTTAACCAGCAACAAAAATGTCTCGAATAGCAGTCAATTTTCTTAAAGCCAAGGTAAGAGTTCTTCAGGGTTGAGTTACTCTGCAATTGCTTGATGAATATTTATCGCGTCAGATTTTACGAGAAAATAACATTGTTTCATTTACCAAGCACAAATGCAAATGCAAAAATGTTACCAATGTTGCTTTCATTTATATCAATTGTATTGGTTTAAATCGGATAAAGAATTACTCAGCAACAGTTAATTTATTACTCGCACTGGCAAACCATCGCAAAAGTTACATTTTCATATATCAAAAAACATTTTTTTAATAGTAAACATAGGGTGCATTGGAGAAGACGTCAGCCATCAAAACATGTTTTAATAGCTGTTTCCATTAGCAACCATACTACGGTTGCAAATGGTTGAAAATCATGAACTAAAATCCTTCATCGCAATACGACAATAACACTCCTTTTATTTGCAATAGTCATTTCGATCAAAACCAGGCCCAGACTACTTTACTATACTACTTATTCAAAATAAGACCACCACTGTGAATGGACCGATTCATAAATAATAGAGTTACTGCCACCCAGAGCAGTCGCACGGGTTGAGAGCAGGCAAAGACTGCGTTGTTATGTGATATTAAAAATCCCATCAACATTTTGTGTTTTAGTGAAAGAAACTCTCAAGAATGATGCCACACTTCGGTTAATTTCTACTCCGCGATAAA
>NC_061092.1:18046217-18058717 GCF_015104395.2 Macrobrachium nipponense
CCTCCCTTTTCCACGTCACAGGCTCCACCCTCCCACCGCTGCATTCTTCTTTCCCTCGGACTACTACGTCACCCTGACGCCATTCCGTTACCTCCCTCCCCCCACCCTCCCTAAGACAGCTCAGACCTTCCCACTCCTTTCCCGCCCCTGAAGAAGTATCCTTCCCGTAGTCCACAAAACCCCGCCCGTCTCTAGGATCTTCTACCCTCCTGCGGTCCCTCCCCTCCGACGCAACCTAATCCTTACGTGACCCCGCCCCCTGAGAGGACCCCCTGCTGACGGCGAAGGAGATTCATCTTCGCGCCTGATCCCATTTCTCTTGTCCTTTTCGTAAAGTCTTTCTTCGTACTTAAAGTTATCTTTGGCGTTGTTTTCTTCTCCTTTTAAACACCAGAATTAGCAAGGTTATTCCTAATTCATATTCGACGAATAGCTGTATTTTCATCTCTCTTCTATCTTTGAAAACACAACCTTACTATTTATTACTCCTCTTTACCTCGATATATTTGGAAGGTTTTTGTTTACTTGCCTTTCAGGCTCATTGTTCGTCTGCATTGTGCGTCTATCGGTTTTGCCATTGCCTGGATCTGTGTCCTTTCTGACTGTCGAGTTCAAGTCAGTGTCCCGGTATCTGCTCTTCCCTATCTGCTTGAATGCCTTATTCTAAACCTAGGAAAACGCGGTGTGTGCCGAATATCTGCCTACTGGAATAATGGTACATGACTCTTTCTCTGACGCTTTTGTGTGTGTGTGTGTGTGTGTGAGTCAAGCCAAAGCCGAGTTACTTTGTAGTTAACGAGTAGCAACTCCTAAACGTTACCTCCATATGAGGCAATAGGTCGGTGAAGAACCGCACTGTTTGCCCTAAAAGAGGAGAGGCTAGTAAAGGGTGGCCGACCCCATGAGAGAGAACTGATACTAATTGGCGAAAGAGCCTCATTCATTTGATGCAGTGAAATATCTTTACCTATCCGGTAATGACCAATGTTATAAAGTTCGCAGCATTTAGAAGTTTTTTCAAGATTCTAATGCATGTCGTCGCGATCCTGGTGTAACCGAGAATTATAGGAGTGTAACTCCGAAAAATTCGAGGTATGGGTTAATGTAACGCCGTTCACACCACATCCATAAAATTTACTGGAAATTTCTAAGAAATGGTTATTGCCATGAGATATATTACTAGAGCCAAGCCATTCGTTCCCAGCAACTTGTATGCCAACATTAATCACTGCATGATAACTTCTGACGATTAATCCCTTTTCTGACACAGAAGGATGTCTCACTGGTAACATATATAAACATATACCCAGTCTACTTTCAATGCACAGCGCTTTCACCGAAGTAAAGATAAACTTTTTAAGAATATTGTCATTCCCAACATGCAGCAAATTTTTTTTAAACACACACACACACACACACACACACACACACACACACACACACACACATATATATATATACGACCCGAAATGAGAGTAAAAAAAAAAAGAAAAAAAAAATCTAGTTCAGATCCAGGTCCTCTACTTCTATGCTAGTTACTTCGAATGCCGGCCGCAGTTTACAACAGCGAGTAAATCTCGGCTTCCTACGTCGAAGACATAAATCTGTTCAAATTGAAACGGTGTCTGGGTAGGTGCCCGGGCACCTATAGCTCCTCGAGACCTCGCTTCTCTTACCACCGTAATGTTGCGGTTCCTGTAAATCACGACGATGACAAATGGAAAAAACACCGAGGGTCTGCGGATACCTTGCTCTTCAAGATGGCGGCACCTCGTTTTGCTTTCCAAATCTGCACCATGTAATGTTTTCGGTTTTCTGTAAAAGAAAACTATTGTGACACCTTTTTCTGTCCGCCCTCAGATCTTAAAAACTGCTGAGGGTAGAGGGCTGCAAATTGTTATGTTGATCATCCACCCATCCACCCTCCAATCATCAAACATACCAAATTGCAGCCCTCTCGCCTCAGCAGATTTTATTGTATCTAAGGTTAAAGTTAGCCCTAACCGTGCGCCTGGCAACGCTACAGGACAGGCCACCACTATGCCGTGGTTGAAAGCTTCCTGGGCCAATGTTCATACAGCAGTATGCACTGTACAGAAAACTCGATTGAACCAAAGAAACTTGAGCGCATTTCTTACATGTTTTCTTTCAATTTTCACAACCTTCCACTTATATAAGACAAGACAGGAGAAAGGGAGGTGTTAAGAACTGTGGTATTTCCGCATGAGGTCGAGCATCGTTTATCAAAAACAACAGAAAATCTGTTGCATAAACTTCGAAGAGTTAATGAAGCGATACTCATGCGCATCAAGGAACCAGAATTGTTTCCAAAATTATTTGTTAATCTCAAGAGAGAGAGAGAGAGAGAGAGAGAGAGAGAGAGAGAGAGAGAGAGAGAGAGAACGTATTCTCATGCGCATTATAGAGCAGACAAGTTTCAAAATTTATCTGTCGATTCTCACAAACAATTAAGGCAAAAACGTAGACAAGCACTTTTCCAAACCATATTCGTTTCCAACATTATTTGTTAATCTCAAGAGAGAGAGAGAGAGAGAGAGAGAGAGAGAGAGAGAGAGAGAGAGAGAGGTTTCCTTATAGAGCAGACTCGTTTCAAAATTTATTTGTCGTTTCTCACAAGCAACAAAAGCAAAAAAAAAAAAAACACACATTTCCAAACCAGACTCGTTTCCAAAATTATCTGAGGAAAAAAAAATACAAAATACAAATGAACTCACTACGATCTCAATCTCAGTAAACTTCATGATCTCTTCTCATCCTTTGCTCTATTATTAAAGTCAAAACTCAATATCCTATTCCTCAAGATCCTACTGCGTGGGATCAAAAGGATACCGACAGTCGTCATCATCACTGCTCCGCTAAACATACAACTGATTACTCATGCCCCGATGTCGGTCTGGACTTTCTATCGGTTGTCTATCTCCTGTTTGCCTATGACGGGCTCTTCTTTGTCCGAATACTCACTCACGCGATTTCTCTCAATAATGAGAGATCTTTGCTCACAGACCAGAATTCACTTCATTTACGTATTTTGAAGGAACTTAAATTCTCTCATTAACTTTAGTAACATTTCCGGATGAAAGCCTAGCAGGACATCACAGAAACCGACCGCCCCCCCCCCCCCCCACAAAAAATATATATAAATAAATAAATCTCATCCAGCTTGATTATATAATTTAAGTTTTTTTCTGATAAATAAGTCTTAACAACCAGTCCGTAAATTGCAACGATCACAATTGATTCAATTGACTTAATGAATAAACAAATTAACCATCTAAAAGTTCATTCTCTCACAGTTCTCCAATGTTACATCATTATGTTTATTAAACTTATCTACAGAATTACTTGGATAACGTCCAAAGTTATGGAGACTAGAAAATCTTTTAGAATGGGATTCACCCTAAGGGACGATGAATCAGTTAACATTACTTAGTTATTATAATGAATATAACTTTTAAATGTAAGTTACAATGAAAAATAAACTGATGTTTTGAAAAGAAAAAATAGAGCAGTTTTATTTTGTTATCAAAACTCCACATAGGTCCAGCTCCATTATTATGAAACGAGATCTAGGTGATAAGCCCGAAGGAAGAAAACAATAAGACCAAGAGTACTTGTAGTAATTGCTACTTTCCAAGCGCGTTTTACCTTTACCTCGATTTCTTTTCAACTTATAAATATAGTATGTAATGTCTGTTATCTCTTGGAATCTTACTTAAAATCTATCTTTCTCTCTACGTTAAGTATCTGGGTATCTCAGTCCGGAATAATTGCCTGGGTAGATCACAGCCCAGAAGTTGCTTCGATCACGATTCAAAGATTTATATCAAAAGTGTTTTGCAACTAGAGAGACGTGTACTTCGGGAACGTAGAAAACGGGGCAGGATGTTCAGGGCAGACTAATATGGTCGAGGTAGTCCACCTCCCGCCACCCTCAGGCAACCTGTCACTTCTGAGCGTGTGCGGGTTCCAGATGTCCAGATACACAACCCGATGATTTTCAGTTAGGGAAGCAATTAGAATTTTTCTTCGACTGGGAGTGATAGAGAACCTGGCTTTCTATTTATTTTTAATTTGTAATAGTTAGAGGATATTTTCTGCTTTAGCAGTTAGAAAGGGAGAAAAAACAGGTGCACGTCTTCACTCGACTCCTTATAAAGATCTTAGTCGACTTGAAACTGCAAATGTCATCAAATCGTTTTGATTCTTAGCAATACCCAATATAAGTTTTTTCTTTGTTAAATGATTTTATGAGAATATTGGTATTCCTGAAACCTTAGTATTAGAAACTCAGTATCTATGAGGTTAAACCAGTTTCAAAACTTTCATGGGGTAAAAATCTAAGAACATCTTATCCTCCTCATCAAGCAGAGCTACAAGTTCTATACGGCTCAAGCTTTCCGCTTATCATTTATACATATTTATAATCTCAAGTGGTAACCATGTATCTTCACACAAGCTGTATTTTCTTAATTGTTTCCAATCACTCCCTTGGTGTATCTATTAAAACAAATACTAGTAGTTTCTGTTTTCTTAAAATTCGTCTTGCACTTGAATTCAGCACGAAGCTGATAACGTTACCCGAGATATAATACCCTCTTAAATCAAACGAATTACATCCACAAAAACACTTTTATGAGTTCGATTTCATTGGCATCTCCTAAACCTTCTCAGACAAACGGAAAATACCAAAACTTACCATTTCCGGATAAACTAACATCAGACTTTCGTGGATGACACCTATTGCATATAAAAAAATAATTGCTACCTGGAACTTGGGACCAGAGCTGAGTATCTATATGGATCTTAATGTCAGTAAGATTTCACTTATGATCGGCTTAGTTACCATTGAAGACATCTCGTTATGTTTCTACAAATACCCCTTTCACAGATAATAACCAGTACTCCTTGAGAGCCCCTCCCTGAAACACATACATATTAGATACACATGCACACATGAACATACGCCTCCGTCTAAGTACAACATTTGTAGCTTTTACAGACATATCAATATACTATTTTAAATTTCAATGTCAGCTACTTTCGTCTTCTCGCCTTATCTTTTTTCTTGCTTAATACTCGGGTATATTATAATTTTACCGATAGCTTATCTTTCATCACATAAGAAGCCCAAAAGATTGACATCATCTTTTCCAGATAATTTCGGCTCGTTTGAAATTTCTTCATATAAAATGTTGATAACTAATTATGTAACCCTTAAATATAACATATATATATATATATATAATTATAATGATATATATATATATATTATATATATAGATAATATAATATTAGTAATATATAATATATATATATATTTATAATATATATATATAAGATAAGATTAGAATAGATAGATAGATAGATACGGAAAAATTATTCAATGACTTATTATGGCGCTGAAATAAAGAACATCCTAGGCACTACAAAAGTGATTTTATCTTAGTCAGGCTGTTTTCTGCGTGAAATTTCCTGCGATCGATTGCGCATGTTATATATAATAATATGAAAAAACATCATATCTAGTTTAGTGGCTGATAATACAACCAGTGTTCTTTACAGCACACCTACTATACTGACAATGCTTTCGAGAAAATCTCCCTCACGAACGCCCGGACGCTTCCATCGTCCTCTAAATCGACTTTTTATTATGATATATTAAGTTGTCAGAGAAATAATGCTTCAAGCTCATCATACATGAAGGATAGAGCGAAAGTTCTTATCACAAATTTTATCACTAAATTGATTAAGATAAAATTAGATCACAGTATCGGAGAGGAGAATGCGTGCACCTTATCGAGCGAAGATCTTGCGGATGTAGACCTGTTTAGGCACGAACTCTCCACAGGTGCACAAGAAAACGATTCCGATACTTTTCCTCTGTGAATTAAAGACCAAGAAGCATTGAATGACATTCAAGCAAATGAGCATCAGACGCTCGGTAATCACGAATCATCAACTCAGTCATTCTGGACATCTGATCTAAATGCAAAACTTCAAACCTTCTAATTAGTACAGTCTGCCAGAGAGATGACCTGACTCGATTCGTCTTTCAAAACATAGAGAGATACGAAACCAGTATGTAAAAGTTCTCCTTATTCATAACAACAAATAAAGAAGAAAAGATTGGCTGTTGTAAGCTGCTACCTCTTATTTATGCATGCAATCCTATTCACCCAATGGCTACATGAACCTATAAATAAAGCTTGGACCGCCAACAGCTTTCTTGCAGACACTGCCGTGGCAGCCCAACAGATGCCATGTCTTTTTTCTCTCTTGACTTGTTAATGTCTTTCCTATGAAAAAATAGACTAGGTTTACCGTTCGAAACTTCAGGCACACACTCTCGGCTCCCATTTGCAAGGTCCGCTTTGCAGATGATTCAGGGCTGCCACCAACTGTCGACTCAATTATGAAAGGTTAGAAATCTTTCCTAAACACTTTCTGAAAGTCACGAGGTTCTACCCTTCATGGCTCAGCCCCCAAAACTTATGGGATATATATATATGTGGGGATACAATCCACAATGAAGTCAAATCCTTCTGTAGTTTATAATATTTATCTCTTGTACAGGATTAAACTACAGAAGGATTTTACTTCATTGTGGATTGTATCCCCATTTACTTAGAGGTGCGACATAGTACCTAGCTTCTGCATATCTCTCTTCTCTCTCTCTCTCTCTCTCTCTCTCTCTCTCTCTCTCTATATATATATATATATATATATATATATATATATATATATATATATACTATATACATATATGTATAAATCTCATCAAAGAAAAGGTTTTTCATCTTTTGGATGATGGCTTTAGAAGGCTTTAACTCTTGTTCACAGAAAGTCTCTAAAAGTGAAATAGCTTGTCCTATTTTCAACTCCACGCGGGCTACGACCTACCACAGTCGACTTACTACGGGGAACTGGGTACCGGGTACCTGACTGACTAAGAAGTCAAAGAATGAAGTGCGGCGCTTCTCGCAGCTACCCTTTTCATGAGAAACGGGTGATAAGTGAAATAAAAACGATATATTTCTTTAATCTTTTTTCATATCGGAACCTGTTCTGGAAAGGAGGAAAATCCGAACCTACTGAAGAACTTTTTTCGAGTAAAGTGAGTCACGCCTTCAATTTCGTTTACTTCCATTCGACCTCATCACACACAACTCCTGTGAAAGGCTTTTAGGTTAATCTGATTAACCAAATTAAAGGTTTCTTTTCAACATAAAGGAGTTTTCCATACATGGTTATAGCCTTGGAGACAAAAATCACAACGATCATCGATACCTCCATCGTGGATGAACAATATCTGCAAAAAAGAACTTCCAGAATATTTGGCAGCGACACACATATATGTGTAAATATTATATATATATATATATATATATATATATATATATATATATATATATATATATATATGAAAAATTATCGCATCACCGTGATTCATATAAAGTATTCGAGCTACAAATGTCCTTAATATCTAATTCGCTCTATCTCGGAATTTATATATTTTGTTATATATATAAACGAAGGGGAATTTTTTCTTTTAGTTGATAATAATCTCGTCCCCCCCTCTGGGATCGAAACCACCCGTCCCAGTATATATATATATATATATATATATATATATATATATATATATATATATATATATATGTGTGTGTGTGTGTGTGTGTGTGTGTGTGTGTGTGTGTGGTGTTACAATCTTCCCTGTAAGAAAATGAGGATATTCTTAGGAACAAAGAGAAAATACAATTAATTCTACAAAATGACCAACAAATAAAGCTAAAACGAAAATGTTAACTTTAAGAAATAAAGAACTAAATTAATATCCGTGTTATGAAAACTAGGTTTTGCACATAAAAAGTTTAGAACACATTAGCTATTTTTTTTTTATAACTATGCCGCTTGTAATTCAGGTTTCTACAACTGCTATCCACTATACTGCAATGAATGCCGACAACTTGACAACTACGGCAGGGTGCAGATAAGAAATGCCGTTAAAACGTGGACAGCACCGACTAATTACTTTTTTCTCCTCTCAAGCGAGACACTTTTTCCTTGTATCGCGTAAGAGGCAAAAGAAGGTAATACCTGACATGCTTTTGTCTGTAAAATATTCAAAGCATACGCGATTCAAATTCGGCACCTTTGAACTGTGATGATATATATATGTGGTATATATTTATATATCATATATATATATATCTTTATATATATATATATATATATATATATATATATATATATATAGTAATATATAATGTGTAATATATATATATTATTTTAAATAATAGGATTATATATATATATATATATAATATATTATATAATATATATATCGCATCATAATAAATATATTTATAATAATATAATATATATAAATATATCTATATCTATATATTATTATAATATCAGAGGTGGCCGAAAGTTTGGAATGTTACTAAAGACGAAAACAAACATTTCAGGCAACGAAACGTGAATGCATTACAGCATTATAACAGGCGACGCCTTTTTACGTTCCGTTTGTTTATTATTTTGCTTGTTTGTGATATAACGCAACAAGGTAAGTGAAGATTCTTAAGATCACAACAACAAAATAGCCTCTGGGAGAGACAGGAATGTGACGTTTAGGAGAAGGTACAGAATGTTCAGCCTTGTCTCCAAATAATATCTATGCGTAAGAAACCGAAGTCAGACGCTCCATTTCCGCAGATTCTAAAATTATAATTTGGACAGAGTTCGCTACCTCTTTGCCAGTAGTATTTTTTTTCGATCCCGACCATCAACCCTCCAGGGTCAATATAAATATATATTTGCATGTGGCTGAGGTTGGCGGAGGAATATGTTCTTTCACGTGTTTAATTTTCTTTTCATATTTTTGGTGTTTTAGATTTCATTGACTGCTCAACATTATTGTTATTATATAATATACTATACATATACTATACATTGCATTTTGTAACTTCCTGGAAAATGTGGTATCAAGCTCACTTAAATGAAAGGCACGCAAATGTTAAAATCAATATGAATATAGAAATATGCACAATATGAATATAGAAATATGCACAATGTATGCAATAAGACCAGTTTTCAAAGGCAACTATAAAGAAATTAATGTCGTGTCCAATCTTGGAAATAATTGTGAGTGGCAAAGTACAAAATTATCCATTGACAAAAGATTATAGTCAATTCAGGTTTCTTTAATACAAAATAATTTGGTTTAAAACACTCTACAGTTTGATGCTTAAAATGTTAAGGAATGGGAGATAAAAAAAACTAAAATAAAATAAGAGACGTCCGCTATGTCTAATGAAGACCGTCTGAACACGCCCATAATCCATCAATGACTTGACATTATAAATACTGTATTCCAGCTGATCAAGAGCGAACCCTTTTTCCCTTGCAACTCCGGCAATATACTTTTGATGACGATCTATCCATTATGTTTCTTACCCTTTCTCTTTCTATTCTCCCAACCTCGTCCTTCGCGGTTTGGCCACGCCCATCGCTTACTATCCACTATTCCCCCCAATCACCAAACAGCCATTTGGAACCCCAGACCAATCCCCCACCTCCTCCGTCCTAGCTCTCTCTCTCTCTCTCTCTCTCTCTCTCTCTCACATCCCAATGACCCTCTTCAAATTCCTCCTCCTACCCTTCGCTGCAAGGGACCCCCTACTGTAACCTATTCACTGTAGGATTTCTGCTTTGATATATTCCGTCTCTCCATTGCAACTTCTGTATGGCCCGATTGGCGTTTTTGATAGGACACTTAAAGAGGAGAACGGAGGATGAAGTTACTGACTTGAAGACGGGAGAAAGTGAAAGAAGTGGGAGAAACCGAAGGGATGCTTCGGGGGATTCACCTCCGAACATCCTAAAAGGATTCCTTATAGGCCTGAATCATCTCTGTTAGATTTACTCCTGTTTTTTAGTTTAGAATGTCTTCTCTTTATCACTTTTTATAGAAATGGTGTTTTGTTTCCTTAATGAATCAAGAAGAATGAAAATAACATTAACTTATTTTCCTTAGAGAAGCTTAAGTTAAATGACCCATTTCTTTTACATACCTTTCCATAACCTCCAAAAGACACGGTCTTCATACACAACCTTTAATATTCGTGTCAGCGGAAAACTAAGTCCGAACATTCACATGGCAAAAACAACTATAATTTTATTTCACGAATTCCTTTAAACATAACTCTCTCTAATGGATTTATTTGCTATTCACTCGATCACATCCGTAAAGTGTGTACATGTATGTGCGTATGTTTGCGCGTGATTATCTCTGAACTGCATCCCCCCACCCGAACGACAAGTTCTCCATTTCCCCTTCGCTAGGCAACCCCCCCCACCCCCCCCCCCCCCCCCCCCACCCCCCCCACACCCCCACCACTCTCTCTCCTTCTCTCTCCTCTCTCTCTCTCTCAGTTCATCCCTGAGATTCCATTGGTCCGCCCTTTGCCCTAAAAAACACGGTAAAGGCAATAATGAGTCTATCTTACCCATGAGGTCTTGCCCTTCTTTCTCCTTATGTTTCTGCTTTCAGACTTTCTGGGCGTTATTATCTGCAGCATTTTCTTTATTGGGGGTTTTGGTTTTAAAAGGGTAAATTATCTAAGTGCTGTCTGCTGTATAGTTGTAAACTGTATATATATATATATATATATATATATATATATATATATATATATATATATATATATATAGATATATTATATATGTATATATATATATATATATATATATATATATATATATATATATATATATATATATATATATATATATATATATATATATAAATTGTGAGTGTGTTGATGTTGTCACTATGATTTAAAAAAAGCATAATTATATCGAAACATCTCCCTATCAATTCATATCCGAATAACGAACTGCCGCCTGGCGTTATTTCTTTATTGGCCAAGACAAACAGCTTTCAGCAAACAAGATAAAAACGGACACGCGAATTACAAGCAAAATCATATTGCCTTACCTGGTGCGAGGGAGCGAATTTTTGTGCGACCCAGGAGAGAGAAAAAGAAAATATGAAATATATCAGAAAAAGGTGTAATGATACACGCAAATTTCCACTGGGCAGAATTACAGTTCCCTTGAAGGAAATATATCACGAAGCGAGGAACGCTGGTATGAGAGAGAGAGAGAGAGAGAGAGAGAGAGAGAGGAGAGAGAGAGAGAGAGAGAGAACTATAATCATACTTTCGCTTCCTGGTGTTTTAATAGCAAGATTTTTTTTTAATGCAATGAATTTTTTAGGATAAAGTGTTCTCATTGTTAAAAAGGAATGACACACCCTATTACAAAATGACCAATTTTTCTAATTTTTTGTTTATCAACTTTAAAATTTACGACCGTAAATGACCCAGCGGACATACAAATAATGATATTTGTATGTGAAAAAATAGACAAATAAGTCCCTTTGTAATATTTGATCCCAAAGGCATGTAAAAAGGAATTTAAACTATTACATATCAAGTATTGTTCTTTAATACTGAGGTTCCTTCACCTATCATTTTTACTTCAAAATCTTTTTTTATAAAAAAAAAAAAAAAAAAAAAAAACAGAAGTTCTGATCGACGGTGACCGTTAATATTGCCGTTCCTGGGACCGGCCCGTGCTATTAGAAAGTTGAAAAGAGATATTTTATCTTATTTGGTTCGCATTTCCAATAATGACATTTCAACTGGTTCGATTTTGAAATAAAATTTCATTCGGTAAGAACTGAAAGCTGCGATATATGATTTGGTTCGAATTTAAGTAACGAAGACTTATTTCATTTCCAGCCATCTTCATCTGTTCTGAGGAGAGTTGAGATTTTTGGAAGAGAAGGCACCGGAAAGCCAGGAGTGGAGGAATTTCACAGAGGCCCTCTGCGTAACGTGGCGTTGGAAGCAATGGTGTTGATCATGATGCTGACGATTTATTCAGTACTGTTGTAACTCTGTTTATACCGATTTTTAAGGTAAGAGGAATTAATTAATCCAAATTTAAAGTAATAATATTCTAATTCATATTTTATTTCATCCGAATGTCAAAGTATTTGATTTAATTCTATTATCAAAGTAAGTATTTTATTTATTTCGAATATCAGAGTTCTATCTTACTTAATTCGAATATCAAAGTAATATGTTATTTAATTCGAATACCAATTATATTTCAGCTTATTCGAATTTCAAAGTCAAGACATTTTATTTCAAAGGCGCTTATCTACGAAGCCTTGGAAACCTTATCAGTGCATATTATGAATGTTTTTCTTTTTCTTTCTTTTTTTTGGCTACGCTTGAATTCTCAACATGATTTCTTATTGAGCTCGGAATACAAAGAACGACGTTTAATTTAATTGTATTAATTTTGAATTCTAAGTAATGATATTTCATTTGGTTGAAGTTTAAGCAGCGTTTTTTTTTTTTTGTTCGAAATTTCAATTAAGGACGCTTCATGGAATTATTTCG
>NC_061092.1:18066217-18096217 GCF_015104395.2 Macrobrachium nipponense
CACACATATAGAATGTGTATGCGTGACTGCACGGCCCTGAGTATGGGCTCAGTTGTATTTTCTATAGCGAACTGTTCATATATACCGATCAAACAAGTCAGTAAGTCATTAGGAAAATTATAATATAAAACTCGTAGTTAGGAAGTGAAATTTTATTTCGAAATCCTAACATTTCTACGGTCAAGGTTCAGGTCCACTTCTAGCAATGCGTTTTGAGTTTTTATTTTTTTTCTTTCTTTTTTTATCTAATCTATGTGCCTCTTCGTTCGCAGATGAAAAAAAAAAGTCCTAAAATTAACACTTCATCGATGATCTTAAAAATAAAAGGTTCTGTTTTATCGCCTTGACTGAGGGAACTGGTTCCTGTTTTATTATGAGTTTCATGTAGGTTAAATTCTTTGTGGGTAAACAGTCCAAAGACATGTCATCTATTTCTCCCATTTCAAATAAGTTCGCGGAATTGGGTACCTGATGCCCTTTCTAACACACCATTTCTCCCCTTTCCTGCCTATAGATGGAAAGAAGACCAAGTATAGGGGAAAAAATGAATGCCCCCCCCCAAAAAAAAAAAAAATCCCTTGAAATGATAAAGGATTTCGACCAACTTGAACACAAACCCTAAGAAAATATAATCTGGATTCCTTCGCCATTCGCTCCACGTAATAAACATACTTCTAACGAGCGAGAAACGAACGATCGGCACTTATTAAGTGGCTCAGGCCATTCGCTGAAACGATACGACCATGAGAGGCTTCATACGGCGTCTTTTCATCCTCATGAATCTGAGACGAAACTTGAAAATGTGATTTTTATCGGACGTGGTTTCAAATAATGATATTCAGAGATGTGGAGAAACTGAGAAAAACTAGCCATGGGCAGAGTTCCACATCAACGAATGTCTAACCTCTTAATACAAAATTCTTATCCTGAAATGCGTGGTAGCAACGACGACCATATAACAGCGAGAAGGGGAAAAATAAGATTCTGCCACACACATACGCACAAATAATTATTCTATTCTTCATGGTAAGGCTTATTTACCGCACCTCTGTGTGCAATGACTGATATCAAGATTGAATGTCGGTAAGGTGGTAAGTACAAAGGATAACTTAATATATTCTCCAATCCTTGCTATAAGATAAAAATACAAGAAAAATCCACGAACAATTTTCTAGTATCGGTAAAAGTAAAATTGTAAAATAGCCTAACTACAATATGTTTCCAACAATACAGATTACTGCTGGGAGTCAATTTTCAAGACTTGCTTTTTATACGACGAATCTCCAAGTTTAGAAGGATACTCTTATGAAAACAGACTTCTTCTTCTTTTTTTTTTTTTTTTTTTTTTTTTTTTTTTACATTTCCATTATGTACCTCAGCATTCCATACCTCAAAATAACCAAATATCACCTATAAATGCGACATTCTACCTGGATTTAACATACTTCTTAATCTCTCACACCAGGATTATCAGGGCAGCGGATTTGAAGTTTCCTTGTTCAGACACTAAAAATGGAAAACTGTCTCAAACGTTCTCTGTTTATTTATTGTTTGTCCAGTTGTTTTTTTTCCTTATTCGTTTTTTAATGTGCTATTGTGTGGATATTAGATAGGAACAGTTTTATGAAAACTTTATGATTCTGTGTTGTTCGCTGGTATATCTGATAGAAAAAAAAGCTTTATTGGAACCCCTCCTTAATCACGATAAAACGGATAAGCATAAACGTATTAAGTAAAGTGCAACGGCAACTCTGAAGCATATAAACTGACTTAAAAAAAAAAAAAAAAAAAAAAAAAAGACGACAAATAAGAAAACCAGGAGAATCCCCTACACGGGACACTGAAGAAGGCAGCCCCAGCACTCAGGAAGTGCCGTAAGACCGATACCACAACGATAAGGGACCTTATTATGACCCTAACGGTCACTCGGATTACTTACCATAAGTAGAAGGGGGAAACATTACCAGTATGTGGTACCCACGCACTGGCTGATTACGGAGAATCGGGCTGACAGATGTAAGATGTATTTCTCGATAGCAGCCAATAAATAGGCCTGAGAGCATTGTCGTTCGCCGAGGGGGCCCGTAACCCGACCTGACGATGGTCAAATTATTGGCTTCATTATCACCATACGGTTCCCCGACCCATTTGCATAACCTCGTTGTATTTGTGTCGCTGGAGAAGAGCTGGTGGTCAAGGAGCACGGATGTGAGAGGAAGGTCTTATTTCATTTTCGACCGCAGGACCATACAAGGATATATATAAGGAAAAGCGTCATTGTTGTGATCGTCCGCAGTGGAAACCGGGCGAAACCAGACTGAATGATATTAGAAAGGGATCATTATTGCATACGACAAAAATCGAAATAGTTCTTTCGTGGAATTATAAGTTGAGCATATCTTAATTTAACCAGACCACTGAGATGATTAACAGCTCTCTCCCAGGGCTGGCCCGAAGGATTAGATTTGTTTTTACATGGCTAGAAACCAATTGGTTTCTTAGCAATGGGACCTACAGCTTATTGTGGGATCCAAACCAGATTACATCGAGAAATGAATTTCTAATCACCAGAAACAAATTCCTCTGATTCCACACTGGCGGCAGTGGGAAGTGAACTCTGGCTACCAGCTTGAGAGTAGAGTACGGAACCTATTCGTCCAGTGAAGAACTATCGTGGAATCATAAAAGGTCGTCATCGTTCATCCAGAAACTGAAACGGAAACTGAAAAACCAATCATGTACCGCGCGCATATGAAAAAAAGGAAAAATTATTTTTCCTGCTTAAAAATAAAAACATTCACGCTGTTCAAATTCATATACAGCAGCCGCAGGCTAAAACAACGCGCCGATATAAATGTAAATTACCATCATCAAAATTAATGCTGCTTTAGAGACCATACAAACAGATCTATGGTTCAATACCTAACAGTTGTTTACCCGACCTCTAAACTGGTTTTCTATTCTCATTCATTTCTTTTTTAACCGTTTTTCTGGGTTTCTTTTTTATCGTTTAACCAGCTCGAACTCCGATACAGATCTCCACATCCTATACAAACAGTCCCTGGGGTGTGCTATATCTAACTGCTGAGACAAGAGCCCCGCCCTCCCAGACTATGCATGTGTATTAGGGAAGGGAGGGATATGCCACACTTGCCCGATTACAAGGCTGACCCCTTGGCTAAGGCCGCTATTACTCACCGTGATTGTTTCTCCGCCGACGGTGCAGAGCGCGAGTATGACCAGCCACTTTCTTTCTTATGATCTAAAGGCGAGATGTTGTATAGCTCTCACTTGAATCCAGATTTCCTTGATTAGTTGAATAATAGGAGCGTTTTTTCCCGGAGGTTGTTTTAAGTACTGAATCCGTGTGATTATCTTTATTCCTGAACCATTTGCGGGAAAAACTAAGAGGATCGTCCTATATTGATTTTCTAAAATCACTTGCATTGTTATAATTATGATAATAATAAACTCGAACGTTTAAGAAATGCTGAAACAATCTTTTCGCCCAAATATCAGTCACAGGAAAATCCAGCCGGGTTCCGGTTTCGGCATCCGCGCCCCCACCCCCTCCCCCGCCAAAAAAAAAAAAGGTCTGACCCATATGAACTTAAATTCACAAATAAACTTAAAGCAGTTCATTTATTGGACTTTTTTTCATTATGTTCATTTTAACTTTAGAAGGTCTTGGGAAGACTTCTTGATTATAAGCATATACATGCATACTATGCCTAGAGATTTTTAAAGCGTTAAGGCTGTTTCAATGCCAACATACCTAACAACAAAATACAAATTCTCAAGTCAGAAAACAGCAATAACACAACAACACAGTTCTTTGAGTTTTGCTTAACTGAAAGGAGTATTTATGCCACTATTTGTGGTAGATAAGCCATCTCGAAGGCTGCATTTAGTTACCTTAAGTAGTATGGCAACTAGTAATCTATGATCATGCCTGGGACTGTGCCAAAGCCTCTGTGCCATGGCCTACCCACTTTAGTCTTGGGTTTCAGTTCCTGGGGAGGGTACATCATCCATATAAATGTAACCCCATAAAGAAAAATAACATTTAATTTTACTTTTTTTTTTTTTTTTACATGGCCCAAACACTACGATCATCAACACTGAAAGTATATTTTCGGCTGTACATAATTCAGCCAAAAAACGAAATAGGCAATCGTTTTTCAAACTTATAATTATAATTTTGTTATTAGAGATGAAAAAAAAAATTTTTTAACTCCAACATACCATTCCTGAATATGCGAATCAACCTAATTATAAAGGGTCTTCCCCAATATTCCCCGAACAAATGCAATCGACTTTTATGTTCCTTCCCATCTTATTACCTTTCCGTGTTTTTGCTGGGGCAGCGTTCTGTTAAAGATAATAACGTTCAGCGGAGACGAGACATTACATGTAATAATTTTTAATTCATTGTATTAATCCAATAAGCCGAGACAATTGCCATATTTTTTTTTCTTTTTTTCTTTTTTCCCAAATGCAGAATCGCTTAATACATAGTTTCGTTTGCAATTTTCGTTTTACTTTTTTACTTTCCTACCTAGACAACTTCATTTAGCATGCACTATTTATTAGCATAAAACTGAAGATGAACCTGACACATTGAAAAGAAAACCGACATATTCCGAAGAATTTTACATACAGCTAATGCATCTCATGCATTAACATTTTTGCCAAATTTCCAGACTCTTTCAAGAAACCTCGTAATTCAGATTTCAACCCTGAAATTACCCTAGAATTTGCAATACACGTTTGAGTAATTTCCGAGTTTATCCTAAAGATAAACCCAGCATAATAGTCTGGAGATTTTAGATCGCTAATACAATTCTCCGTATTCATTTCCATTTGATCTTTAATAATCAGAAACTTTCGTCACCACCTTCATTATCATTAGTCTCCATAATATTCTCATATATTCCCATCGATCCACCACTTCGCTGTTGACCTCTGACACGTTCGCAGACTCGAGCACCGGGATTCCCGAGCAGACCTTCACCTAACAAGACCTATAGGATTTTTTAAGTTAACTTAAAGAACACAAAAACGCGTTTTAATCAGTGGTATCTAGGATGCAGGCACCGTTTACAGTGTGTTTTGCGCTGCACACTGTATGGCGATCATTATAGCTCTTTGAAGTATCCCATGTACCTTTTAGTTTTTATCCCCTCTCTTTGGCCTTTCCTATCCTAGTTGACTAACTTCTCCAGTTTTTTCCGTATTCCACTTTCAGTTTTAATTTAATAACATATCCTTAAGGCGGATTCTGAGTTTATACCTAACTGACCCCGTGATCTCGTTCGACTACTCAAGTAATAATAATAATAATAATAATAATAATAATAATAATAATAATAATAATAATAATCATAATCATAATAATAATAATAAAATGGAAAGAGTTCCTCTTTTATGGTAGTGTCACTGAAAAGAATTTCAGTTTCAACGGCATCCATCTTGCAAAGAGTCTTCTCTGGTCTTCTTATATGAGACCATCTAACTGCCAAATAGAAGAATATAATAACAAGAAGTGATGAATGGCGTTAAAACTGTAATCGTTTTCAGTAATAATAGTAATATCAATAATTATGCTAATAATCTATCGTTCAACTACTAAAAAAATAATAAAAAACAATAACCTACAAATATCAAAACACAGATCCCCCATAAATGGCCACACGAACTATCACGACATTACGGCACGGGAGTCCTTCAGAAAACTGGAAACCTTTAGGAGAATGAGAAACGACCTGGCTGATGTGCAAGAAATCATCATAACGAGCTGCCCTTACAAGCTGGCTCCGCCACAAACCGTCAAAATTAAGTACGTCCTGAATGTTCTTGAACAGTTAAGCGTCAGTCTTTATCTTTCTACCCTTACAAATATAGGAGTTAACGAAATGAAACCCTGCCATCTCTCCTTCCTTAAATGTAACGTAACTGCTTCATGGTATACTAAAAGCGTAGTTTGTATTTACGCACTATTTTAATTTTATGCAGTGCTAAGGGTACTAATCATCATCTTCCGGCTATGTGTGCTACAGGAATATCGTCCTCTGTGCGTGCTTAGTTTAAAGGTTTAACGTTCATTTTACTGCGGCTTTCCCGTTTTCTTTTATTTGGTCACTAGTTGACAAATGATTGGTAATTAACTTGTAGAATTTCACTGAATAAAGATAAGGTACATTTTTTCTGCAACTACTATCTCTTGCATGTACTTTTCTGAAGATAGCCCATTCTAAAAAAAAATTAAATACAATTAAAAAAGGGATAACATTGGTTGTTTACATGTTGTTTATCTCTCTAAAATGAGGCAACGATATCTTTTCGATACCTCTGTTAATAACATACCAGTGAATCGATTTAATTCTGATTTAAATCTCACCAAAAAGAGACCCGCATTCTATTATCATTGGCATATTCGGTAGAGGCAACTTCAAATTTTCTTCAGCTTAACCTTACTCTTAAGTACAATTTCCACTCGTTAGAGATTAAGCAATTTCCCGTCTCCTCCTCTTGACGGTTTGGGGCCTTTGTTGGTAAAAGCCATCTTAATCTAAACCAGCAACCAACTAGGCGAATTTGATTTCATGAAGTAATAATGTCCTTTGAACTGTCATTAATATCGATAGAATTTCTTTCAACTTTTCTTTCAGCCTTATCCTTACTACTTTCGTTCTCGTTCTAGTTTATTCCAGAACAATTTGCATACCCAATGGATCGAGTTTCATCACGAAATAAGAACTTTAAACAGTGACAAAGAGTCTAACTGATCACCTGGCTAACAACAAGGAGTGTTAAAAAACGGTCACGTGCATATGAGTGACAAAACTTCTTTAATACACACACACACACACACACACACCACACACACATATATATATATATATATATATATATATATATATAGTATGTATGTATATACACATATATATATATACATATATATATATTATAATGAATTTAGTGTGTATCACATGCATCGCCTTTCAAAATGATGAAATAACTGAATAGAAATGCATAAGTAAATGAAACACTGCTCTCCCCTAATCACTTGCTTAATCATCTCGTGAACTCTTATCTACCTTCCGGGAGATCATACAACATAAAGGAATCAAAATGAATCTCAACAGCAATTACGCAATACAATTTGGATTTCCTTCCCTTGCGAATGAAATAAAACTTTAAAAATTATACCGTTACTTACTCTGCCTCCTACATAATCCGACCATTCTTGACCCGTATCCCATATGTTACAGGATGAAAGGAAACTCATCAAGCAAGAACCATTCACCCAGCTCCGGACCAAAAGAAACTTTAACAACGTAAAGGCGTTGGCTGAGCCGCTGGGTATAAATAATACTGGACGTCCAAGGTGACCTGGGACAATTAATGAGATGAAGCCCTATGTAGGGTCAAGGGGCTGCATCCTGTTCTAGTAAAGAAAGGATGTTCTTGGTCCTAGGGGTAATCAAGAACTACTTCACAATGGTCCCATGAAGAAAAGGCATCACACGCATATTAAGTAGCATTAGAGGCAGCTCATCTCATACAATATACAGAATAATAATAATAATAATAATAATAATAATAATAATAATAATAATAATAATAATAATAATAATAATAATAATAATAATAATAATACTGTAACAAAGGAAAAACAGTTAATCCTTCTCTACCTTTTATGGTTATCATGCTATTAACATTAAGAAGTAGCAAGTGATAACTGACTCTGTCTCAGAAAGACGTCAAAGATATTGATGGTCTGATTCAAAGACTAATGCGTCTGACAACTTTGGTCAAATTTTCAATCGTTCTCCTGAAGGATAAGTCACTCCGTATAAATAAGTATGAGAATATGACATAAATTTCAACCAAAATATTCGTTGTTATTTGTAATTACGTTCGTCTCAGTAATCCCAAAGAGTCATTAGCTAGGAAAAAAAATTAAACATAACATATAAAAACTGACAAAAGAATGCAAATAACCTAAAAATAATTAAATGACTAAATATTTTGCGTTTGAGAAATTAGTAGACTTAAAAAAACTAAGTCTTGTGGACTTAAAACTCGGTCTGAACCCTTCATGAAAATTATATTATTGGAAACGAAATTAATGGGTTGGAGTAGCAACGCAGCTTGTAAAATCTTAATTATCAAACACAACACACACACATACACGCACAATGATTTGGAAAATGTCTTATTATTCGTGGCAATTAAAATAGTTATTAATGTTAACGACATTGCCAAAAAGAAATGATAGCAGGGAAAGAAAAGGAACAAGAGGGTTTCTATGTAATTTTTTTAACAAAACGTTTTGTATCTTATATAAAGAGTCTGATGCAAAATATAAAAGTGTATTATTTCTATTATACTAACAAAATAGATTTAGCTTTATGCCCAGTAACCGGAGCATTTTGAAAAAATATACATTTCAGAAAGAAATACCGGTAACAATAATTCAATAATTTAATGCTAACGTGTTTTTGTTTGCAACAGATCTCTTGCATAAATTTACATTCACAAGTCCACGATACACGCGCGTGCGCGCACCACAAATACATGTATCAGAAACCACCCAAATGATAATTCAAGAGTAGGGAACTCTCTGTCTCTATTTCAAGTAACAAATTCTGGGTTGAAGAATCCAGAAAATACATATCTTAACTCCAAGAGTAAATTCCCATTTCTAAAAGTTTTCTTCATAGAACGAAGCAATTTTCTCGAGTTCCAGCTTTTTTTATTATTATTATTTTTCATTTTCTTTCTCACGTGAGATTATAATCCGAGAAGGGCTTCCTTAAGTCAACATTTTATCTCCGGTACAGAGAAGGTCAAAGGTCAGAGCGATGCCCCGTGTTTGCTTTTCTCTAAACAGGATATATCCATAACCCCATGGACGGATTTACACGAAAATCGTCGGATAATTCGGTGGTGTGACGAAGACAAATGCAGATCATCCCCGTTGCAAAACCTCTGTGCAAGCACGACTGGAAAAAAGTGAATTATTCTTTTTCCTCCGCGTGAGGTTAAACATCGCTCCCCACATAAAGATACGCGTGTATATATCTATATATATATATATATGATATATATATATACTATATATATATATATATATCTATAGATATATATCAATATATATATATATATATATATATCATATATATATATATATACTACATATATATATATATATATATACAATATATATATATATAATATATATATATATTATATATAATATATATTATTTTTATATACATATATATTATAATTAGTATATATATTAATATATATATATATATATCTCTATTATATATATATAATATATATATATTATATATATATATATATATAATACATACATTATATATATTATATATATATATATATATATATACATAATATATATATATAGATATATATATATATATATATATATATATAATATATATATATTAAATATATATATAATTATATCTATCTTATAATATAATATATAATATATATATATATAATATATAATATATATATACATTACATACATATATATATATATATATATTTATATAATATATATATCATTATAATAATATATATTATATAATATTATATAATTAATTAATATACTCTATATATATATATATATATATATATATATATATATATATATATATATATATATAGATATATATATATATATATATATATATATATATATATATATATATATATATATATCTATATATATATATATATATATATATATATAATATATATATATATATATATATATATATATGTATATATATATATATATATATATAGAATAATATATCACATCGAACCGTGATCCATTTATATATCAATTCAAACTACAAATGTCCTTTTAATATCTAAATTCACTTTTCCTCCCAAATGATATATTTTCATATATGTACCGAAGGGGAATTTTTTAGTTGATAATAATTTCGTCCCCCCATGGGTGTACACTCTAAGTTATTAATATTTGAATTTAAAAGCCTACTGCCTTTTAATTACCCCGTTTCCAATTATTAATAGGCGACATTGTACTAGCGTTCTGAAATAGAGTCAAAAGTGACAATGATTTATTGTAATTACTTCCTCTGGAATGATCTCTTTATCTAGACTTATTGTTTGATAAAAATTTACAAAAGATGAGAGGTAAATTACTGCATACCCATGCAACAAGGCAGCCAGTATTAATAACGCATGAACATTTCAATGGCATTCACAGGAATAGAACAAACAAATGCATAAAATATTATTTTTCTTCTGCAAGATCAATACGACAATTATTTTTAATACATTTTCACAAACGTAACAAGTAACTCGCTCATTCTCGCCTCAAAGCCTTCGCTTTGAATGATTTTAATTCCCATCAGATATGTGGATGGGATTTGAACAGGGAAACAACTCAACATGGATACTTTTCTATCTCATAAGTCTGACATGGCCGAACAGTCTAGAGTCTAGACTCCACATTAATATTCAAGGAACCTATCAAACCTCCCGCTGACAAAACAGGGTGACAGGTGTGATTTAAGCGATTTTCTTCTGTTACTTAACGGATTCATACAACCGCCAATATAACGGGCCTACACGAAATCTCGCATCCCGGGCCACGCACCTCCATATCTGCCGCACGTGTTAATGTATATTCATATCAATGTCGCCGATCAATATCAAACGCGATAAAAATGTTGCGACGACAAGGCGAAATTCAATCGCGCATGAATATCAGTCGCGCCTTCTAATAAAACTGCGACGTCGTGTCTGAACGCGAACGTGATTCCGATAAAGCAGAGGCTTCAGTGACTACACAAGCCGGTGATCAAGGTGAAGCAACCGCGAAAGAATGCCATCCTGCACTTTATTTCTATTTCTATCTCTAGTCCTACGCTGGCCAAAATGAACGCAGCTTTTGTTTCACCTTTCGAAGATGCGAGGCATGAATATGTATCAAAAATGAAATCGTTGATTTGTTCCATACACGAAGAGTTTCTCAAGGGGGAAAGATTGTTAAAATATTTTAAAGGACTCGTAGGATGTTACGAAATTATGACGGATGCTGTCAATCAACTGAGGCATGAGCTATCGATAAGTTCAAGGTTGCTCTAATATCTACAGTGAATTTGCATTCAGTGAAACCATGCGTTTTCATTCAGGGGAACTAGGAGTTATTATTCAGTGAAAGTATTCAGAGGTTAAAATATATAATTCTTTAATAGAAATAACTAGTCACTGAAAATGGTATCAATCACTTGCATGAGAGTTGCTACATTTGGAATACCCTGAAGATGTGAATAATTCACCGAAGGGTTCTAAATTTCATTGTGCTAATCGCTAATAGAAAAAAATTTACAATAAAATGCCATCTAGCCATAGGATGCACTCATAATGTCTCATGAAATATGAATAAAGATATGAATAATAAGCTAAGGTCGGATGATTGAACGTCCTATCTTGTAGGCTGTATTTCGATACTCTTTTTAACAACTTGGAATACGAGTATGATCAGACAGCTCACATAGCAGGTTCCTTGTTCCTAAACCCATACTACCGGTTTCATACAAAATAACAAATGATACATGAAAAAATAAAAATTCAATATAGACGATCGTTCAAATGATCGTCTTACATGATTCCTACTAATAACTTTTTTAAACAAATCGGTAAAGGTTTTAGAAAAAAAAATTAATGAAGCGGTGCCTCGTAAAAGTTTTTCGGGCCCATCAGGAATGAGAAAGTTTAAAACTAGATAACTTTCAAACGTCTAATACCTTTTCTTCAGTTATTGGTGTACTCTTTCATAAAATGAAACCCAAAGGTAAAATGCCAAACGCACAGACTTCCGAGATGTTCCAGCGAGATGTTCCAGGACATTACTGGAAATTATCTGACATCTCCGGGCAAAGAGAGTCAATATTTTACGAAGCCGATCAGCCTATTAGGACCTTAATTGTACACCGGCAGGGTCAGACGGCTAATAATCACGTTATTTACAACAACTATTAAGTCTAATAATCTTTTTTCCCCATTTTTAATTATGTAACCCTCGGCCAAGCTATGGGTCTCGCCTTTACTAAAACAAAGCAGCTGGATTCTTGCCCGTATGACTAGGAAGAGACCCCCTCTACATGCCTTTTCACTTAAGATACTGCACAGGCGCGTCCATAAAATCAGATATACCACATCCACTTTTACCACATTTCTAGATGTTAGCTAAAAAGGCACTATATATACGGTGTTCTTTAATGCTCTATCTAAGTATCCTGAATGCGTAACATAAACAGAACTGAGAGAGAGAGAGCGAAGGATAGAGGAGAGACGATAGAGAGAGAGGAGAGAGGAGAGAATAGAGAGAACGAGAGAGAGAGAGAGAGCTGTTATGTGAAAAATTATGGCAATGACCCCAATCTACAAAGCCCAGAGGACGTTGATCATTCTCAGGTTTGTTTACTGGTACCCTATATTCCCTATATTCATGTCGCACTACAAAAAAAAGGCGAATTACTAATGATATAATAATTTCTTCTACAGAACATGCACGCAGGCAGTGAAGTAAACCGTCTTAAACAAATGAAGAAATGAATAACATTATATTTCAGGTGTAAATTTACAAGCCGAGAAAGGGACACTGAAGGAATATTGTAAATGCGTTTAGATTACTAATATCTGTGGTTAATAAAGTGACAAAGGACATAAAAGTCCCTTGTGAATTTTGAATGATCTTAAAAATAGAATTTTTATTCGTATTAGCCGATTGCTCCAGAGAGAGAGAGAGAGAGAGAGAGAGAGAGAGAGAGAGAGAGAGAGAGAGAGAGAGAGAATTAATTACAAACGAAACAAAAGAAACAATGATGAAAAAAAAGAAGCAAGCGATATTTGTAATACTCTTAAAAAATGTGATTTTTATCTTAGTTGCTATGAAGTTGCTGAGAGAGAGAGAGAGAGAGAGAGAGAGAGAGAGAGAGAGAGAGAGAGAGAGAGAGAGAGAGAATTAATTACTAACGAAAAAAAAGAAATAATGATGAAAAAAAAGTAGCAAGTTATATTTGTAATACTCTTAAAAAATGTGATTTTTATCTTAGTTGCGATGAAGTTGCTGAGAGAGAGAGAGAGAGAGAGAGAGAGAGAGAGAGAGAGAGAGAGAGAGAGGAACCGAACCTCTAAGCTTAAAAGCAATACTGTCCAGTCTCATCCCTTTCACTTTAATGCCCCTAAATGAGCCACAGATTTTGATGAAAAGAATGTAAAGCTGGGAAGGGGTCACGTGATGAGCATTCTCCTTAACCTCTCCGACAATCAAGAGTAGAGAGGAGGGCATGGAAAATTGCAATTACGACCCAAAGAGTCCCTTTTAGTCCCGAAAAGGAAAAGAATCAATCAGTAGATTCTGTTTCGGGAAAGCGATCGCCTTTTGGGGACGGGTAATTCAAACTCGTACCAAAGTCGTTACGACAAACACCCCTAGAGAATTAACCCCCAAATCTGTCTCATTTTGTTGCTGTTCTTTATCATTTCCCGATATTTCACTCTAAATCTTTTGTTTAAATTTTTCAACTAATCTTTTATCATCTTTAAATGACATGTTTTAATTCTTATCTTTAACTGTGAGTCCGGATGATCTTGCAAAACGCCATTGATCATTCATGTCAAAACTGACATTTTACTTTTGGCCTTATTTGGTATTATACTCAAGTGCGGCCAGTACCTGATCCTTTTCCTGTAAGTCTTATAGTAACCTCCTCTATTATCTGACTTGCAATTGAGAATCTAACAAATAAGCAAATGTATAAAAGTACCATCTGTATCTCCAAATACAGGTTATGTATGAAAGAAGTTGACCTTCTTTCATACATAACCCTCAGTATCACCTAATTCTTTGTACTGCTTTTGACAAAAGGCTCTCTCTCTCTCTCTCTCTCTCTCTCTCTCTCTCTCTCTCTCTCTCTCTCTCTCTCTCTCAACAAACGTTCGTTTGTTCGCTTGGATATTGGTGCGGAAGTTGACACAGACGTATTACAGCTATTCTTGTGAGATATCGTCACAAGACAATAATAATGTTTCCCCTAGTACACTCATTTTCATGCCTGTCATTATTTACCACTGACTGGACAGATTAGCTTATAATAAAAGGCAAATGCGAATGAAATCATACGAACAATCAGTTGGGGCAAAAGCTTTGCATGTCGTCCCACTGTCGCAACACAAGTTGTCATCAATATTTTTCGCATCTCTCAGAGCAAGGCCAGATACAAAATAACATCAAACAAGTCGGTGAAATGAGGAACCTGTTGTCAATGTGTATTTATCACTACGGGTAGACAATTTTGTCTGGCGAGACTTGAAACAACACAACGCGAGGAAAGTAAACATCAAGAGCCTAGACGGTGAGGGAAAATGGTTTGATAAATACGACCGACTTTCACATTTCCTATCGTGCACAATACGTAATGTCTGAAACGTGCTTGGATACCACACTGGAGTGCGGAGCACATCACCGAAAACCTTGAGAGCATCCGGTTGGCTGGTTTAGATTAATCCGGCTTTGAGCTGGGATGTGCCATTGTGGTATGGTGTTAACAGCATTGTGAGACTTTATATGGAACTCTGGGTTCTTCAAAACCAACAGAGACGAGAGCATCCAAAATGGTATTGAATTCTGACAACATTACCGTTACCGTCGTCAGTATTTATTTTATTCCATTTACTTGTTTTATCTGTCAGGTTTATTACGTTTATTTCTTTTAATAAGGAGACGAGGATTATTCCCCTGGTGAAAACGTAGCCTTAGATATAAATCACAATTATGCAAAATATTTCAAAATTTCCGACGTCGCCTAAAACTCAATTCACACACAAAGGGGGGCGGGGGAAGCATTTTGCTTGACAGCTGGAGATAAAATTCAAATTTTCTTCAAGGAATATCCTAGTTGTGGCAATTCAACCAAAAGTAAAGAAACTTTCTCAACATAAGAATCAAGCCTTCAGGAAGTCACAGCAACCAACGCGAAATTAGGATAATTTCAAAGAAAATATTCTAATATTTTCATTATAAAATAAGTGACGATTAATGGATGTTTCAGCATGTGGGCACATGTCGCTTTTTGAGTTTTGTGTCCAAAGAGATGAAAAAAGAAATATGGTATTTTTAGGGAAAACTGGTAGTTTTATATTTAATGAATACGTTTAAAGCAAAATAAGTTTATTATTACTTATTACCATTGTAAAATCTTATAAAGTAGGACGTTTTACTACAATTTTAATATAATTACACTTTCAAGAGTGGGATATTGACATGTGGGCCTTCCTGTTACCCAGAACTGCTTTCAGGAGGCAACAGGATAAATGATATCATAATTCGCAAAGAACGGCATTTCAGCACACGACTCAAGTAACCGGCAAAATAAAATTATCATTTCAACCGAAGACTATCATATTGAATTGGACAGCAGTTTAATAAGCCTTGGTACCTAAATGTGAACGAAGTGTTTAGCATTATATAAGTACACCGCTTCTATCTTAAGGCAAAACACGATCCTGATTGCCAATCTGCAGTTACGCTACAGTTATTGCCTCCTGACCAAACTTGCACTGCATTCATGACTTACAGCCCACGAATGAAAACTTTTCCCAGCTGTAACCTATATGGTCTGGACCCAGATAATTTCCAGTATCAAGATCAACTTTACCTTTAAACAATGCATATTAGGAAAACTAATCTGAAAAAATTGCAAGAAAAGTATTAAAACATCCTATAAAGATTATGACGATGGAAATGCTGAACCTGAAATACGATCTCTAATAACCTTCATTATTTAGACTTTCCATTACGAGTTATTCAGGGCCTATCCCCAAGAAACTCTTATAAAAATGCATATGTTACTGGGGATAGCTTTTCACATGTTTACAGTTATTAAGTATACATCATACGTATATATAAAACCCAACATAAGTTTGATATTCAATATATAATGGCATCCAAACAACCACCCAAGAAGGTTTATAAGAACTGCTAACTTATATTACTTACTCTTATAAAATACTCAATACAGTTTTGGTTACTACAAATCGTTATAAGGTGTAAGTATTGGTGTATGAGAATATTAAATGCTATACCGTATACATATTAGAATAATATTCATTGTAGAATTATACAATTGTACTACTTCCTTCTCCTTCATTTCTTTTTTCCGTAATGATCATTCTACTTAGTGGAAGCATGCTAGAATCATTCATAGAATTCTGGTTCATTCCATAATAATATAAAAAAAAAAATTGCATTCTCTACGCTCAGCGTCAATAAGTTACGCTTTCCTTGCATGATAAAAAAAAAAAAACACACACCGACACACTCCTACGCCACATGCACAATGAAGATACCTCGCCTTATCTCCCTTCCATCAGACGATATTTTAGAGAGCCAGAGAAAGTGGCCCATTCACAGTGGTCACAGCGTTTATCCAGAATTATAATTACTCTCCATCAGCTTTATTTACCTTTACGTGTCTTTATCCCATTTTCTCTTGCGTTATTTATTTCCCCCTACACTGATATACTGCACTACAGATAAATAAGGCTGTACATCACAGTCGACATTGTTAGATTCGCAAAGAGAGAGAGAGAGAGAGAGAGAGAGAGAGAGAGAGTTATCATTTCTCAAGTTGGCTTGTGAATGCACCGATTCATGAGATTTTGCATTACACTTAGTGAAAATATTCACTTCAAATTTTAACAAAGACATTAATATAAAATTAATCCAAAAAAGCCTATAAATGTAAAAATGTAACTTTTTCAAATTCAAAGCAATAAGCAAAACGGTATTACCAGATGCATAACGCACAACCTCATATTAACCGTATCCATACCTTGAACACAAAACACAATAATAATTGTAATAACAGTATCGGGACGCCCGGTTTGACCAGTACTTGGTTGGATGTCAGACTCTATAAATATATATATATATATATATATATAGTATATATATATATATATATATATATGTATATATATATATATATATATATATATATATATATAATATATATATATTATATATAATATACACACAAATCGTTACAAATCTTATTATTTAACAATCTCATACCGTTAATTATCTTCGGCAAAAAAAAAAAAAAAAAAAAAAACGGCTCCTTACACTGCGAACGAAACACCTAAAAAAAACACAAAACTGTCAAAAGTAGGGGAGCCTAAACGGTACGGGAAAAGAACACGATCCATGACAGTCCGCGAGAAGAGTAGACCACCAACACCCCTATGGATCCTCAGTCCCGATCCAGCCACGATTTAAGAGAGCCAATTCAGGACCCCCGTCCGACTCCGCGGGGGGCTAATGCATGCACATCACCCAACGCAACGGCAACGATACAGCGCCACGTTTTGTGAAAGCTCTGAATTGAAGTTCTTTCTCCTCCTGCTGCTCGAAGAATTCCACTCTCTCTCTCTCTCTCTCTTCCCAGTCAGCATTTTCCGCTTTCCCACAGTTTCCTTCTTTTGTCAATTCTCACATTATCATCTTTCGGTCCGATTCTTGCTGAAGCATTACCTCAAATCTCTGGTTTATAGGATATATAAATTCTAGACGCGTTATTGTGGACCAGTGTTAATATTTGTCACTACCTGGTCACAGGAGCTTACGTATATCACAAACACGCCATTTTTCTTTTTTTTTTTATCGTTCTTTACTTTTATTAGCTTCATTATCTTTCATTTTCATTCCTACGTACATTTACCACTATCTCTCAGCGGCACTCTCTCCAATTTCTATACCCTCATTCAAATTAACCATGTTTTATTTGCATTTCAACAACCCGAATAATCTCTCTCTCTCTCTCTCTCTCTCTCTCTCTCTCTCTCTCTCTCTCTCTCTCTCTCTATAGGATCTAGGAAAATTAGCAACGACCTCCAGAAAACTGTCATCTCGCCTCTCTCTCTTGACATGGCAAAAAAAAAAATTCTATCCTTGACCGACAACAAATTACGATTCGCATAAATTACAGCCTTCGCTTCATAAAACTGTCAAATTTCCTGAACACGGTCAATGACCGGACAGTTTTTCCTTCAAAATGTACGAATCAAAGCAATTTATATAAAACCTGAGAATGTACATTCATCCTGACTGGAATAAATACTTTAAGGCTAAAAATACCAATGTTCAGCACTGCTAGGTCATCGGGAATATATCCCTAAATAGATAGGATTTTCAATTCTTACTGTGTTCTGGGATGGACAGGAACTCAGAATTTAAGTATCAGCTTGTGGTGGTGTGCTAAGTATATGAATACCTTTTACTGCAATTTTTTTAATAACATTCATGGAGTAGTTTTTTTCATATTTCTAATCTCACTAACTTTCGTACCAAAAATATCCCCAAGTCGAAAAGAATAAGAAAAATGTCGTTGATGTTCACTGACAACAGTTTAGCAGGATATCTGGAATTATTCCAATTCCCACAGTATTACGTCGAAAGTTAAAGAAGGGGATCGATGCCATACGTTAAGAAATTTTCAAATGTGCAATCCTAATCACAAACGCCCGCGCGCACACATACATACATACAAATAAGGACGTGTTGATCGTAAAACCCCAAATGTTCTTAAAGGCCATGTCAAACTTGGCTTTTCGATAAAAACTGTAATAACTTCTGGGAGAAAAATAAGGGCGAAGACTGTATAATAAATATTAAAAAGCCACTCGTTACAGTGAATATCTGTAAAGGAGTGAAGTCTAACACATCCAAACCGCACAGTATAAAGGATCGATACACATTCCTGCAGATCTGAACTCTGCATGCAAAGTAGTACTTACAGAAAAATATGAAGGGAGACGAATCAGGTTACCATAAACTTAGTCTGAAGGCTCCAGATTCAACTCTCTCCCAGACGATGAGAAGTGGTAGGACTTTCCTAGACCTTATCATAATATTATTCAAAATCTGCCCTGATTCATGTCTAACAGGCTAAAATAAAAATAAAAACAAAAATAGGATATACCTGCTCAAGAAATTCTGCCCGGCACAGAATGCTGAACTGAGAATAACTGAGCATATTCTGGTTAATGCGAGAAACGCGTAGAAAATAAATAAGAATAAACAAACACAATATACATAATTAAATAGCATTTCAGACCATAAGAAAACTAAAAACTTAAGCAAAGGCTGGTCTTATTTGAAAGTATTATTTCAGCAAAGTGCTGAGCATTGTGACATCGTGTAGCCTCAGACGATATAAATACTGACTCACTCTTAAGCCAGTAGTGTGTACTTTTGATATTGAGACACAAATAGCTATTGCTGACGATTCTTATTAAAAGTATAAAGATAATGGTACTTGGACAACAAGAAACCTGGCGACATTTTTTATTTTATTTTTTAGTTGCCTACATTGTTATTATTGGCATACAAAGAAAATACACGATTATGCCGAAAGTGTCGAGGGTCATTTGAAAACATACACAAAATATCCAAAAATTATAATACCATGAACAGGCGAGAAAACAGAATGTTCTATGACCCCTTGATCATCCATATAAACACGCAATAAACCTCCTTAACAAAACGTGGTCAGTTTATACTACCTAGGTGGCGCCCACAACAATGATAATGATTGTACACACGATCATACTGAGCGAAATTTCATGCTTAGCAACCCATTTCTAATTTGATACTCTATGTCAGTGATAAGAGCAACCACTATAACATTTAATTTACTTAAGGGATTATAAAAAAAATGAACAAATTGCTCCTTGTTCCTTAAAGAATAAAATACAAAATATCGTCTCATATCAACATATGTAAATGGGTTTATCAAAAGGCGCATGCAAAACATTTAACATTGATTATAAGACTAGTAATCTCGGTCTACAAATGCATAATGAAATAAAATGACTTGATCCCCACCAGTAACTAGGTTTATCAAGTGAGAACCATTAACATCCCATTCCTACAGACCAAAAGTAAAATCGAATTACCTGCTAAATACTCTGCGTCACATTAATCTCATTAAAAGTCCAGGTAATTAAGCGGAGTGCACCAACAAACAAGAGGGAAAAGAAAGAGGACCTTCCATACTGCAACTTTATGGCGGATATAAGGGTATCTTAATTCGCCTCTTTAGGGACCATAAGGCTATAGGATAGCCGCGTCCCGCCACTATAAAAGTCCGAGCCAGACCCAATATTCTGAATATTAAGTACATCTCAGTAAGAAAGGGGTCAAGAGGAATGCCGCCTCGCAATCATTTACCGCTGCGAACGTTTCCATTATGAGTATATGGCCTCAGGGCGCCTACTGTCTTAGATTCCTTGACGAAGGGGATAAATATACTGCTCAATTACTTACAGAGAAATATCTATGTTCATTAATAGTACAAACTGGAGTAATGGAGAATCTACAACATAAGTAATACCTTGGTATTAAAATACTTAAATTTACAGAACTAAAACATCTTAATATGCACTGGTATATATATGTGTATATATATATATATAGATATATATAATATTTATATATATATATATATATATATATATATATACTTATATATATATATATATATATATATATATATATATACATACACACACAAAAGAAGACATATATTGATAACCTTCACACACAAACACAAATATATTATATATATATATATATATATATATATATATATATATGATAATAATATATATATATATATATATATATATATATATATACATATATATATATATACATACGCTTTTCAACTTGAAATTGGTCCAAAAGTCTCTATCACTAACACCAATATATAAGGTTATAATGATACTGTTTCATAATACTCTATGTCCTATTGACATAAATAAATAATAATGGACATAAATAAATACTAAAACAAAGTTCATTCAGTGCCACAATTCAAGAAAAATTGGCAAACAAAATGTCACAACCAGGCACATACAAAAATTCAACTTAGAAAAAAAAAACACTAAGTCGATAAATTAAACACATTACTTATACTGACAGTTAAAATGATAAAAACAACCTCCAGAAATTTTGTCAGGAGAGCAGTCCCTAAAAACACAGCCATCTGCTCATCCATCAAAACAGTATTCCACCAACAGTAGGACAAGATTTATAAAGTAAGCGGCATTACCATCAACATTTCTGTCGATACAGGAAGTCTCACAAACAACACCTCTATTTCTGAAACCGTTCAAGTACAAAATTACAAAATTCAATTCAATCCTGGGGTGGTACGACAATCAATAAAACTAAACTCAATAAAAACACAATTTTGGGGTAACAACTAAGCTTGGCAATTTGGGAGAGTCACAGTCCACTTCCACAACGCGCAGAAACATCTGTATCTATATATATATATATATATATATATATATATATATATATATATATATATATATATATATATATATATACTATTAATGAACGACCAGTGTATTTTCAAACGTACTGCATCAAAAGACAGCATAAAATCGATGCCTGTAATCTATGCATACAGAAGAAACATGCTCCACTTACATCTTAGATCTTTTCCATTACATTTATTTTAGTTCTAATAACATCATTTCAATTTAACATAAGAGTATTATAATTTAATACTACGTTATATTACTATGCTACTTTTATTCAAGAAGCAATGACATTTTCAAATTATGTGCGTCTGTCTTTGACGCTTTCTGTTTTAATTCCATAAACAGAAACATCTTCATAACTATACATGCACACACACAGATGAGAGATTTGTGACCATTCTTTTTGCATATAAATCTAGGTTTTTATAATAAAAGAGTTAAGAAAGTCCTCCTCACATGACGATCTAGATATTCTGCTCCTGTTGGAGTATAATTCAAACCAGTAATTGCTGTCTAATAATTTTTAAACCGGCGCACCATCATTACGCCAGACAACATCCTTTAAATTTTATTCACTGTATAAAATGATGCACTCAGGTGCAATGTTCTCTGATTACTAACAATATCTCCTTAATATATGTGACATATGGGACACAAAAATCTACCATATAACCATACGATTTCACCTCATGCCCTACCTGGATTACCGGCCGCTAAAGAATTTCGAGCCGAAGTAGAGATTTGTTGAGGTAAACTTTATCCCAGGTGTTAAATGTTCAGTTGCCTATATTATTTTTACAAGCCAAGACTGTACACACACACACACACACACAAAAAAACTCTGATCTTCCCTATCATAAACATTATAAAAACGTGCAAAAGAGGAGAACAATCTGAGCTTTACCCACAAGGGGAGACGAGCCTAAGATGTGGAAGAAGGGATTTTAAATGAAACAGGGTAAATATACACTGGCAAAAGCTCCCAAAAGAAAGAAGCGATCTTCTTGAAATATCAATACTCGTTCCTAGAGCCACGGTGCCACTGACAGATGCCGCACTGCACGACGTTACTTATTTGCTTGATAATTTCCAAATTCTAATCTAAATCGGCGTTTATGGCAATCAAAAAACTCTAAATTCAAGTAACACAACATGGAAATAATACCACAGGTGTCAGAGGTCAAGACAACATGCAAATTCTCAATTTTACAATAGTCTCCGTGAAAGCGAAGAGGAGAATAAAAAATTGGCCCCGGTCCACCTGATCAGTTACAATATTGTTCCAAAATGTTATACTTTCTTTGACCCCATTTTAAAGGGCACAAGTTCCTTTAAATAAGATAACAATAAACATGGTATTATGAAAATTAGCTATAAGGTACGTCATCGATTTGTGTTTTACAAATTCCCTTTAGCAACTTCAGGTGAAACCGAAAAACTATCAAATAACTAATTAGGTAGATAACTAAATTAATAAGTACAAGGTAAACAGATAAGTAAGTTAATAAGCAAACAGATAAATAAATAGAAATAACTAAATGAGCTAATATACATATGAACAAATAATTAAGCAAGCATAAACAAAAAAATAAATAAAAACAACAAAATTGCATAAACATCTTCAGAACATACAGGTATTATTATAAACTAGTGAATATATATGTAAATAAATCAGCAAGTAAATAAACAACACGCAAACCAGGTAATAAAAGAATAAAGAAGTTAGTAAAATGAAAGAAATGCAATATTACATGAACTTCCTATGCACATTAAGACATTATCGTAAAAAAATTGAAATGCAAGAATATTGTGAAACCAATGTCTCTCTGGTGACTTTCCGTTGCCAGGTATGATAGAAAGACAGCATGTCTCATTCCTCGTACAAATATGACCTTTAATAACTTCATTTACCAAAATGTCTCCAGTAGCACATTAAAAAAAATCCTCATTACACGTACTAATTCTTACAAGAAGTACAGTTCTCAGTATGTCAAGACAAGAAAATCATAGGAGTAGCTCAAACCAGGGTTGTCATACAAAGACGCAGAAACAGTTACAAGGAAGAGGATGACCTCTTGGTTTATTTAACAGATCACTACCAAGTGGCAGTGGTAGGGGACATGTGCATTTCTTGGAACCTGCGCGTTATCTGAGCTGATCATCTTTCAGATATTCCCTTAACGCTTCAAGTCTCTCTTCATTCTTCAATCACTGTACTTGCCTTGCGTCTCTATTTCTCCCAATACATATAAATAAACTACCGTAATGTATCGTGCAATTTTATTCAAGACCTCCGTTTCTTTATTATTTAAATTTTCTATTGCTTATCACAACATGGTCATGGCATAAAGCCCAATTCACTGCTTGCCGCTTCATAACTGAAAAATTATAGTTCGTGTTCTTATCTGACCCGATATATTTCTTGTTCCCCCTGATTCTCTTACATTAATCCCTTTCTTTGCCCTTAAAGTGTTCTTCATGATGTGCTCACATCCTTACCCTCATCATCTAAAATGACATTTGAACACCATCTTACCCATGCACATGACTTTTCTTCACGAAACATCATCCTTTCCTTCCTAATGAAAACGATATTTGATTCTCTAATCACAACGAAAAGTACCTGCCGTATGGAACGTTTGGATTTCTTGGAAGATAACTTCCCAGTTCCAGCTCTGCACCTTAAAACTATCACTTGATTTCACTGATAACTAAACCCTGCATGTGTCGGATTTCTCTGCGCTTTGTAGACAAAAGTCAAAGCAAGAATAATTTATAATATATATATTACATATATATATATATATTTATATATATATATATATATATATATATATATATAAAAGGCTTTGTGTTTCTGTTTACATACACACACCAATATCAAAACGCAAGCAAATCTTAGTTATCAGTATTATCAGTGTCACCAAGCGAGAGTTGAAGGTACCAAAGCTCGAACGGGGAGGAATATCAGCTTAGATTATTTCTGCTAAGAAAAGTACATGTTCCTTACCACTGGTATTTCGTTGCGATCAGAAAATCAAATCTTGCTGCCATCTTGTTCCTCGTGACTGTTTTCGTTTCTTCGCTTTATATCAGTACTATGAACTACCCAGCTTTCAGCAAGTATTTTAGGATATGGTTACTATCCGCTGTTTCTGAACTACCGCCCTCATTGAAGTTCTGACTCTCGATATTGACGGAAAACTAATATGATTTGATTACGCGAAAACACACGATTAAATAAATAGTAGTAGTCTGCAGTTTTGCCTTCTGCGGTAGTAGTCTGCAGTTTAGCCCTCCGCGGTAGCAAATTGCAGTTTTGTCTTCCGTGGTCGTAGTCTGCAGTTTTGCCCGTAGCGGTGGTAGTCTTTGCTCATGATTTTCTTTGTTTATGTCTTCTATTTGTAATTATTTATTATTTATAGTCTTTGGTTAATTTTCTTTTTTTTCTTTATTCCCTAGGAGCTTGGACAATGCTAAATACAGAGGCCATTTACCGCTTAACAAGTAAATTACCGACTAGAGGGGCGCGGTAGTATTAAAAAAATCGATCTCGATATGGGCTAACTACATTGACCTTGCAATCTCAATCCTACGCACTATATGTGCCCAAGTTGTGATATTTTGAATTACTGCTCTTTGCAGCAGACCAAGAAACGTTGCTAAGAACCTTAATGTTGCAATTAACATTTCATAAGGAGGTATAGAATTCTTCATTACTGTATCTTTCTTTGTTATTTTTGGAGACATAACGAATAAAAGGTCTCCGAAGACATCATCAGTCATTCTTAAATAATTTCTATAGTGTAACGGGTTATCCTCCTTTAATCAAAAGATAAAACCTATCTTTCTTAGCCATGGTTTCACCCATACTTTACGATTTTTCTTGCATATATCATGCTCGCATTCGTCTTGCAGGATTGCTATTATCATTATTGCACTTATCTTCCTTTTACTTGGTGCCATGATTTAAAAACACTCACTATATCAGGACACTAAAGGATTGAAAGGAACACGGCCACTGCATATCAACTCTGCCCTCTCAAAATATGCCTAGAGCAGGTCATCTGCGTGTATGGGCAATATCCAAACGGACTGGGTCTGTAGAGCGCGCTAATCCCGGCAGCATAAACCCGATGCCAGTCGCGTACGTGTATGGCCAGTTTAACACCCACACAAACACACAAATACATATGTAGATACTATATATATATATATATATATATATATAATATATATATATGTATATATGTGTGTGTGTGTGTGTGTGTGTTAGCGAATGCAAGTGCACCTGTGCAAACAATATGTACATTATTAAAAACTTAAGGAAACGGAAAGTAATAAACTATGTGCCCTTTACTAATGCCATGTGGAAAAAAAAAGGTGTAAATAAAAAAAAAAAAGGGGGGGGGGGGGGGAATTCAGGGATATGTTTATCGGAATCTTAGTGTACAGCTACTATGTTTACTTATATCCAGCAATTCCAGTGATTTCTATGACAGATACATAAAATAAAGAAAACCCATCCTCCTTGACGGGTAACCAACTAAACATTAAAAAATAATGCATAATTCCTACGTGATACTTAAAATTATTCTTTTTTAGAGGTATACAAATAAGGGACTCATTCTGTATCACGATTAGTGAATAATAAACCTTTCAAAATCAATCATACCATGAAGAGAAAACTTCATAAAAATCTTACAGAAAATGAATGACAACTTGAAATTTGGGATCTCCCTGGTGGATAACGAGAGAGAGAGAGAGAGAGAGAGAGAGAGAGAGAGAGAGAGAGAGAGAGAGAGAGATGGTGTTCAGTGATAGCCAGCAACTACCGTCACTGAGCCACGCCGTGACGTCAAGAGTCCAGGCAAATAAGTCGAGCATATCTATAAAAACCAACAGGCACATTACGAGAAAGGTGATTTATCTGTAGATTTACGCTTGTGCTTAAAATGAATGAATGGCCATACTGTGATATAATACAGATAGAATATTATATTTATGAGAAACTCAAACCCGATGTCTCCTTCCTTTCAATATCAACCAAGCAACTTTTATGCCTACAACTTCTCCATGACCTTTCCAGCTGTTTAAGTATTACTACTTTTACCTTTCCTAGAAATTTAACCTTTTATACTTTTTTTTTACCAGATACTTTTAACTATGAAAAAGTTCGATGCTTTTTTTTTTAAACTGGGGAGAGAGTTAGGCGAGTCGTCAAGTTTTTTTTCATGACTTTGAGTAAAAATAAAAGCATATACCCTCTATATTCTGCTTATCCATCCATAATGCGAAAGGATTATGATGCAATGCTAAGCAAATTAATAACTTTAACATCAATTCCCACCACTATTTTGCTAGCTCTTGTTTATTAATTACCTAAATGCGACTCACTGAACCCTATATTATTATTTTGTTGGCAATATATTTTTCTACTCGAAAATCAAACACCGAATACATAAGTGGATATAACTCACAACAAACAAAATAAATCTACAATTTCAAAAACTTTCATTTAAATGTCTGAAAGTTTTATAAAGGAGTTTGAATGACATTTTCTACAAGAATACATAAGAAAACGAAAAATCAACGTAGAGTTCAAAATAACAATATCATATCGGAACAAAGAATATGAAAAAATAAACAAATATACAAGACTACGATTTCTATGAATATTTCACAAATGCTTTTTTATAATTTTTAAAGATATCCAGGCCATTACTGCAGATGAAAACACATTTCCTGGAAATTAATGAACCACAACATTCTGAAGACAAAAAGTGGTAAAATTTCTGGTGCCAAAAAGATTTGAAAAAATTACAGCCTTTGAATCTAGGTCGTCAAAGGCCATAACGTTAGTGAGGAACGATTAGATACGTACGGCGAAGATATACTCATGTATCTGCCACACGCACTGCTGGTTTTTTCACAGTAGGTTGAAGTATGACACAATCACGCTCATAAAAATTGGAGTTACTTAAACAGGAAAAAATAAATAGTAAAAAAATGGCCCTTCGAAGAATAACACATTATAATATGCTTTTTATTTTACAAATGTACGTTAAGAAAATGAAAAATCCAGTTAGTAATCCTGCCAGTTAATAATACTAAATGTTATGGTAATAGCGAAGACGGCCGTTTATCCCGTGACCATAGAAAAAATCCTGTTTACAAAATTAACCTCCTTATCCTACCACAGAGAGAGAGAGAGAGAGAGAGAGAGAGAGAGAGAGAGAGAGAGAGAGAGGGAGGTGGGGGGGGGGGGGAGGGGTTGTCATAATAAGTGGGAAACCACGACTGGAGAAAAGAGAGCACAAATACATATGACTTCTTGATTGAATGCGAAGAAAAGGAATAAAAAAGAAAGAAAAAGAAAAACTCTCATGAGGCAGGGCGAGTTCGCGGTGAGATCAAAGCACCGATACATTCACGACCACGTATCCAGGTCTCACTAAATGTATCATTTGCTACGGGGGTCTCCGCTGCTCTAACACACAAGACCCCACTGGCTAAAAGTTCATGCCTCGGTCGGGGCTTATCGTGGCCGGTTCAGGAGGCCAAGCTGAACGTTAATTTCCGAACCCACCTATCAAGAGCAGGTATTGCGGACGGGGCCAAAACCGGTAGGCCAGGCACGATATAGCGGGTGGCCGCGTAGGAAAACAGAGCGAGAAAAGGAAGATACTGGAGAGAGAGAAAGAGAGAGAGAGAATGTACGTTGTGTGATGCCGTGATTGGGGCAGACACTAGTTTTTATTTTATAAAAGAGCAATTGAGAATCCACATATTAATCAGTGCCAACAAACAAAATATAACTCTTGAAATGGAAATGCTAAAAAAAAAAAAAAAAAAAAACTGACGACAAGTTTGTCATAACAAAACCACAGGGGAACTAAGAAATTAATATTAAAAATTCCATTAGAGATGATCATTTCGCTCAAGGGGCAGAGATAAAAGAAATATTCTGGAAATAATAAAATTTTAACAAACAGCCAAATAGCAACGACATTAAGATCAGTAAAAAAATCCCTTAAAAACTAATATGAAATATTAAGAGTTCCAAAAGCGACTATAATACGGGAGAAACAAACTGATAAGGAATTGGTAAAATTAAACATTACGAAATATTTATTCAAGAGATTAGGCTGTTTACATTTGCCAGTAAGGCGTCAAAAACTATATGGAATAGCATTAAGGACAATACAAACATCATATTATTAGAATAACATTCTTGACATGTAAAGGGAAATGTACAGATTTCTATGAAAAAAGGATTGCATGCTTTCCGACGCAGACATATGTATAGGTTAAAATATACTTTTCATTAACAAACGCCCAAGTAATTTTTCCCTCAAACCTGATGCCCCAGAAAGCGAAACCGGCCCTTTACTGGAAAAAAAGGAGGGGGGAGAGGGCATAATTACACAAAGAGGAAATGTGCGTGGTTTCCCATCTAGCCTAAGAGAAAAGAATTTATATTTTAGAAATATCTAATTTCTAAAATACTTAACATTATGGTTGCATAGGAAGAAAGTCGTGCCAAGACAATGAAGCTCAAAGACTGCAATTTCAGTGTTTCTAAAACGAGACCAGAACTGGCCTAAAGGGACTAATACATCCACCCCGACCCCACCCCATCCTAGGAGGTATATATAAAATCAGACACACTGGAGAGATGTGCAAGATGTTAAAATAAGAGAAACCAGCACGATCTCTGTCAGTATTTCAAGAATTTTAATATTGGTCGATGACTTTCAAATCAGTATGCATCATACTCAAACTAAGAATTAACTAAATAGGGTAAGAAGATCTTGGCTTATCTCTTCAATTGACCTTCAGTCTTAGAAGCTGTGATTACTTTTGCACTAAAAAGGACCTAGTTGATACTTCTTCAATTTTTTTTAAAATGAAAAACCACTTGGTCCGAATAATGTTGTCATTCTGTCTGCCAAATCATTCAGAGACTTTCACATTAAAAACTTACTAAGGACATCCCTTTTAGTTTAATTAATGTAACCTTTGTAAAGACTTTGGAGGATATCATAATGAGAAGCGGTGATACCTAGCGTAATCTCTCCCTGAAGGTCGGATGAAATGAGCACGACCAACAAACATTAAAAATGATGGCTAAACTCACAGTTGGCAAAGTCGGTTAAAAACACCTTAAATCTCGTGACTGCGGCCATCTGCGCCACTATTAAGCAATGCTTGCAAGCCCCAGACGAAAGCCCATGTCCCTATCTCCTTGGGATTCTATCGGTCAGAAACATCTAAGTAATGAGAATTTGCGACAAGGGAAATGCTGAAGCTGTTTTTCGCTTTTACCCATAAAAGGCTTACTGATAATAGGTGACAGTCTCACAGCAACTCTGTTATCAGTGTCAATAACTCGCCTATCAATACCGATGTGTCTTTTTCTCGTTGTTGACAACATGGCACCAAAAGATTTAAGCCCTCCCTTTATTTAAAAGTTGATAGCCTGAGCACAGCAACTCCAAGATATCAATATTTAAAAGCCCAGTATGACCTCAGATACACCACCACGCCATCTCTGGCAGACATGAAAATAAATACGAC
>NC_061092.1:18101217-18126217 GCF_015104395.2 Macrobrachium nipponense
ACAGCCACACGACATGAAAAAATGAGGAAATCGTGAGGAAAAGCCGAACGACTCAAGGCTCTGACCAGCCATGTGCTAACGCCGTTTGTTGACACGGGTATAAATTAATAAGGAAGGAAGGAAGGAAGGCTCGCAGTTTCTTGTGGGGGTTTTCAATAACGCATGACACGGGAAGTCGGCCAAAGGTCTTGCTCTTCCCGATGGGGAAACTGATAAAACGAGGTTCACTATTCAATGAGTGCCCGCTTCTTCCAAGGTCTAGTAGTTCTTTTCTGATCTGAATACTAGGTAAAATGGACTTACAAAATACCATTTTTAAGAAGATATCGAAATTGTAGCTGTCGTTTTGACTTAAAATGGCCTTATGCCAGCACGGGCTCTTCCTCTTGTAATTAACTAATATTTAGAAATAACGACCATCTACATAGTTTGAACAATTCCAGTTAGTTGCAATTTCAATCACCAAAAAATTATTGTTCCAGAAGCAAAATAATCTGTTACTGGGATTGACGAGCTTTTTTCAAGCAAAATACTCCATCATAGATATGAATGAACGTGACTAGAGATGAGTAGTAGATAAAAAGAGAGAGAGAGAGAGAGAGAGAGAGAGAGAGACGAGAGGGCGAGAGAGAGAGAGAGAGAGAGACCCACGGAGGGCGACTTCCTTACAAAAAAAAAAAAAAAAAAAAAAAAAGCGCAGTGATTCCATTATGTAAAAATATATATAATTTCAAGGTTTTAAGGATAAGAGCATATTTGGTCTCAGTTTGCAAAAATTATTATTCCTTTAATTGCCCTTTCACCACAGAGCACCCTCAATGTTACTGAATTAACGGCAAGGGAAGGCTCACTTTAGTGATAATTCTTAAAATCCTACAATTTATTTGTGTTTATTTATACCCTTATGAAAATGCAAGTGGTACCCAATAACAATTACAACAAAAATAATAGCAATAATACTACTATGACGGATAAAAATTAAAATTATTCTTTTGTCACACATCTAGAAAGCAACCACTATGACAGCAACACGTAAATCTCAAATATCGCATCCGTTACCTGCCTCATTAACATAAGTGATTCGTTTAGCACCGCCTTAGAGAGCCTACAGCGAAATAACTTCAAATTCTAAGGATGTAATCACCAAGAACCTGACATCTTTTAACCTAAGGTGAACAACGGTAGCTAACAATGGCAGAGGGAGCATTAGGGGCGAGAGAGCCATTATGGACGATGGAATGAATAGGCCTATGCCTCGCAGGGATGTCGTGACCACTAATCTATGGAAGAGGCATAAGGAATTTTCTTTCTCATTTTCTCGAAAGATACATCGACTGGGTTCACGGGGAACTATCTCCAGAGATATTTTCTGTTCTGGGTGCGGATAAGAATCTTCAGTCAATTGCTCATTTTATCATTCATAAACTGGACACGAATGAAATCAAATGAAGGCAAGTTAACCAATAAAAATCACATTCAAGTTGCCGATAAATCTTTCACCAAATATAATGTCCTTATGTTAACTGAACAACTACATAAGTTAACGTATATTTTTTCATCGTACGTTTATTTCCCATTATAAGTGTTTGCGTCAATTGCTAGCTTTAAAGTTCTCAGGAAGTTTAATTAGGGATAATGATGCTAACCCAAAGCATATTGTACCTCGTTCGGGACCAATACAGACTTCTAACTAGTAGGCACACGAACCACTACACAGATCGACAAAGGTTCGAAGAGCATTTAACGGTTGTGAATCAGGAAATTATAAGTTTTGAACATTGCCCTCTAAAATAATATTTGAATCTATTATTACTGGAAATGATTAATCATGTGTAAAAATTATAGCAATGGACGATAAGGGTAAATGTAGTTTTTAAAATTATCATTAAAAACATTCGTCCTCAAATACTAAGGAAAATGACTACACTTCCAATTAACTACTGTGTGCCTAACGTTCAACCAACACACACAAAAATTACATTAGAAAGGTTACCAATACTTCCGAAATAAACACCAAATTCGTGGCACGAGCGATGTGAACCATGTTTTACCTACGTCGTATACAAATATCCTCGACTAATTTTAACTATGGATGTCCTTTAGAGAGAAAAGACTAAAATCAGAGTCCCTTCTTGTCGTTTTCAGATTATACAAAGTATTCGTCGTCGGAACATGGGTTTCTCAGATAGCGGGACAAAGCGACATTCTTCTGATCAGTGAAATTCGTTGTTAGATGAGCCTTGGGCCAAACTTATCAGCGTTATCTAAACATTGACGTTTGGCCGAGACGTTAATGGGCGAAGAAACTATACGCCAAACATCTTCGATCTACAAAAATTCGGCTTTATGTACGAAGTCCCATTGCATCATCGCGCCTAACCCAAATACACCTTTCTACGGGTCAACGGCGTATTTGCAGTTTCCAGTCTATCATTCTTTGAGCAGCGTAAATATCATTCACTGGGTTAATAAAACCACAAAAACAAGTCCATTATACCGAAGTTGACCTAATCCTGGAACAAGAGTGTTCTTTGATTAGGGGTAGCCAATTAAAGTCACACGTCAAGGTCATGTCACTTTTAATGGACTGAATGTACAGAAAAGGCCCTCTTTCACTTACGTGCACCTCTGGCACGCATCAGAGAGAGAGAGAGAGAGAGAGAGAGAGAGAGAGAGAGAGAGAGAGAGAGAGAGAGTAATTAATCGTATTGATTGGCTTCTACGATTTTTATTCAGTAGTTAGTGCTTGACGGTGTAAAAATATATAATAATTAGAAAATATATAAATATATTAAATACTATATACTATATATATAATAATTAATATATATATAATATATTATATATATGTATATATATACTATTCCTAATAGGTGTGGATCACAAAAAACAATGCACGGCCACTACAATACTAAGCGTATTATAAATACACGCACTTTTATATATATATATATATATAATATATATATATATATATAATATTATATATATATATATATATATAATATTGCGTGTGTGTAAATGATAAAACTTAAATGCACTGAATTAGGAGAACAAATCGAACAAGTGCAACGCTAGAATAGAAAAGAATGTGAAATTCTAATCACTTTCATTCAAGATTATATACCAAAATAAAGTTGAAAAATAATTTCCCAAAGAAAAAATAATAAAAGAGAAAAATCAATCCCTCACGGAGTTTCTCCAGCAGGAGTCCGTGTGACGAAGATTTAACGTGGGGTTGAAAATGACTTTTCGAAACTGATTATTTCAGCAGAGGCGATACCGAGATAATTGCACACCGCAGTTATCTGAACATCTCTCGAAAATTCTCAAAAGAGCGGAGGTGCTGAGCAGACCAGAAAATTCAATTGCATCCGCTTGGGGGCAACACACTGGCTGAAGTCTATCATCAATAACAAATTTAGCCCCAAAATCAATTTCCCGGAAAAATCAGCTCGTGGTACTCTTTCCCTATTTCAGTGATGAATTCAATATATAAAAATTGCTCTCCAAAAATATATCTATCCTTCAGGGGTAATTTGTACTGCGAGGTAAAAATTGCCTCAAGGTGTAAATTCTTTTCCTCATGAAGACCTCATATTGACCAATCAACAACGTGTGAGGAAATCGAAAAGTTGAAAAGTTATTGACTAAAAAACCCTGTAGATCTCGGTCAAAAGGATCAGACCATTAGATAATTTATGGGACACCTTGATTACCAATCGCTAAAGTTACCTGATACCTGTCATCGCCATGAAAAACGATATGGCTCACTTTAATGCAAAGAAAAACAACGGTGCATGAACACATGTCCTTTTAAGCATACAAACTTGCTCTGCACATACCCAGTGTTTGTCTGTTTGCTGCTTGCACGCATGTGCTTGAGGTGGCGTGTGAATGTGTTCTCACGCAAAACTTCGCTTATAGCATCAAGATAATGTGCACGAGTCTCTCATGGCGAGTGGTTACTCTCCAAATGATGACTATTTGCGTACAACAACAACAATAATAATAATAATAATAATAATAATAATAATAATAATAATAATAATAATAATAATAATAATAATAATAATAATAATAATAATAATAATAATAATAATAATAATAATAAAAATCAGACATTTAATATTGCTTTTATAGAATTAATTCCTTAGACGAAATTCGTTAAGACAAGTACATACTAGACATCCCCACGTTTTCTTGAAAATTCCGCGACTGATATAATCCCAAGCAGTGACGATAAATTTGGTTTGCTGACAATTCAATTCATTATCATCATTCACGTTTTCACGTCAGATTTTCCCTTTATGGAATTAGACGTTAAATGATTTCCCTCGCGTGGTTTTCGTCTGCTGCAATTTTTGCCATACTATTTCCTTAACATTTAAAATAATGCAAATTATATGGCATCTCACAAGCTTCCTGGCTATTTGTGGCAACCATGCAAAAGCAGCAAATAACGTGTCAAGGATTTAGGATACTTAACATCCGTAAATGCTTAGAGGATAGTGAGAACAACCCACAATAAGAACGGTTTGATTAAGTCGACATTTACTGCTTTATCAACTGATCTTGATGTATATTTAGACTTTTCTTTGTCGAAACTAACGAAGGTCAACTAAACATTTACAAGAAGAAATTTAGTGTATACCTCATTATATCCTATATATAGTATCTATATATTATATATATATATATATATATAATATCCTAATTATATATATACATATATATATAATATATATATAGATAGATAGATATGTGTGCATAATATAAATATATATATAGTATATATATATATATATATATAATATATATATATAGTTTTTCATGCTAAGAAATGCATTTACCCTGTGGTTGAACAGTCTGGCTTATTATTACTCAAGCCTCTGTCGGCTACCAAGGGTTATAACTCGTGTCCCGACGTACTACGCGTTTGCCTGCAAATGACGTGGCAATAGCTTCGTAGCTCTATACCCAATCTTATTGTTGAATTGAACTGAACATAAAATTTAGGCCAAAGGCCAAGCACTGGGACTTATGATGTCATTCAGCGCTGAAATGCAAATTGACAGTAAAAGGTTCGTAGGCTGTAACAGGAGGAAAACCTCTCAGTTGCACTTTGAATCACGTGTTAGGAGAAGGTAGGAAGTAAGATGAAGGGAAAGAATATGAAAAGAGATACAGTAAAAGGAAGGAAAGTTGTTGCAGCTAGGGGCCGAAGGCACGCTGCAAGGAACTTGCCAATACGTTGGTAAACAGTTAAACCCCTAAAGATATTCACCACAGAGTCTTGGAGGTGTTTGAAAAAAAAGAAAGTGCTACGCAACCATTGCAAGCAAACTCTATGCTAATTAAAAGTGATATCACTTAGCTACTTCATTATTACTATAAGGAATTTCAAATATCAATTAATAGTGATGCTACTTGATATATAGTACCAGTCCAATAAAAAAAATAATAACGCCTGAACTACGTGTGAAATAGTTTCCCTTAAATACTTAATAAATAACGTCCCAAATGGCTAATAATATTCGTTACAGAAATAACTGTTACATAGTAAAATTATTCCTAGTGACAAATAGGTAGGTTGTATTTATACTTCTCGATGAAAGGAATCGAGAAGTCGCATATATGAAAACCAGCGAACCGGTCTCGCCTAACTCCATTGTTTCCAAGTTGTAAAAGGACAATCAAGAAACCGGTTTTGCCTGTCGGTCCAAAAATATGTCGACGAGGACAACTGCCTAATTACCCAAATATGAAAGTGGGGGTCACAAGTTGTATGTTAGTTTATGCAAATGCTTTATGCGTAATATCTGAGTAATCGCAGGTTAATTATTTTTCTTGTTCTTCTTTAATTGAATTTAAAGCAAACAGAACACTTGTTTAATAAGAAAAAAAAAAAGGAAATATGAATTCGTCCGTCGGTTCTTGAGATATTCATAAGAAACACACAAACACGGATGAAAACGCAACCATCTTAGCGGATGTAACAAGGCCGGGGTGGAGCACTCAAATGTAAAACTGCAATAATGATTTGATGCTCAATAATCGAAAGGACACAACAACAACTTGATGAAAATCATTAAGCTGAAACAATGCAACCACAATGGGTTCAAGAGTATTGTGCATTTTTTAATGTATTCGGAAGTATCGTAAGTTAATTTCCGCCTAATAAATCCTGATAAATTCCAAAGTCAAAGACTTGGACATGTATGCTAATATCGATTTTTGTTTGGGTGTTGACCAATGATTACACAGACTCTCTCTCTCTCTCTCTCTCTCTCTCTCTCTCTCTCTCTCTCTCTCTCTCTCTCTCGTTTTTCACAAAAATCTTTTAGATCGTAAATCATCAAACACGTAACATCCGAGTCAAGAGAAGTAAACATCACCCGTCAATAATTCTTGGGCTAGTTCGCACCCTCAAAAGGTAGTAAATGGAATCTTTTCAATATATACTAAAAGAAAAAAAAATTAGATGGGCGCTATTTCACGAGAAGGAGAGGCAAAATCCCTTTACTACCAATTCGCGTATGCTTGTAGAATAAAAAACTCATGTTCACATTAATGCGAAAACGAGCTCACTTCCATTTTGGCAAGCTTGTATTTGCATATGCGATCACAATTTGTTGGCACAAGTAATAGGATACCCTTTCATGTTGCCTTGCGTAAGATGCTTGTCATCATAGCCATGAATATCTTTTAAAGATAAAATATGGCCCCACGTTTCTCCTACATCATCATCAATCTTGCACCTGGTCTCACTGTCACTTATACAATACACACAAATAAATATGCATATGTAATCACAGATGGAGAAATGAAACTCCTGGGTGCCAAGAACATTAAGTATAATGTTCAGGAACTTAATACACTGGTTACTTAGGTATGATAAAAAATTAATGAATTCATGCATAGCCTCAATTCATTTACATACATATACATGTAAACACAAACACACTATATATATGTGTGAGTGTGATGCTTATGTATGCTTTTATGTAAGCGCACACAAACTTTTTTACATACTATAAAAATGCTGTTATTTCAGTAAATGCTTTTGTAAAGTATTACCACTCGAATCCAACAACGAAGGGATAATCAAGTCAAAACAACGGTTTTGCGCTGCAAGAAGTAAACATAAATATGAGCCAAAAATGATATGGCGTATAAAACGTGTATTTCTACACAGGGGAAAACTGGAATTCTTACACTTCCACGCCGTAAATCAAAGACTTAGACGTAAACCACTAAGGAGGAGGGTCAGGGTATATTTACCAAAGGGTACAAAGTCAGGCGAAGAGGTCAGGGAAGTCGCGGGATGCCGGAGAGGGAAAGAGCAGAGGTTAATGGAATAAAAGGTAATTAGTGATCGTGATAAGAAGGAGGTAAACACATCACCTCCTTCAGAACAAGGAAGAAAAATACGCGTCAAAGAGATTCGTAGGGGATTCACTTATGGCGTATCCAGGTAAATGTGAAAGATCCGTCTGGAGGATTCGGATTTTTTATCACAAAAGATTCGAATTTTTTATCACCAAAGATTCAGATTTTTTATCACAAAAAAGTGTAAACAAATGAACTACAGATTTACAGGATTCGTAAAAACGACGTTTTCATCCTCGATGAACCAACACATCATGGGAAAAGACCTAGACCAGAAAGTTCACGAGACAGAGGAGAACGGAGAGGAATCACGTGATATGCTACGTTCAAAAGGCAGACGTATAAACATTACTTATGATTATTTTTTGTCAGAAATATTAGAATTATTCTCTCTTAAAAACCCAACTCATTCATAAAGAGAGTATTGATAAATAGTATTTTCAAAACTACTCGGATTGAATTCCCATCCCCAGAATATGTATTCCATTCGTCGGCGTTGGACAGAATAAAATAATATGATCATGTCAGCAGACTTTACTTCATAAATGAGACAGAATGTCATATAGTAATCATAGCTGGAACGATGGAATCCTCCTTGAACTGTCACTTTCATCCTACAGTGTTTAAAAGAGACTTCATTCATTTTATTATTTCATCCTTTTAAACAAACTAAATAAATAAATCAGGTGTATCCACACGCACGCACACACGCACAGAGAGAGAGAAAGAGAGAGAGAGAGAGAGTCAAAATAGACCCTGATATTGCAAAAGTTATAAAAAAAAATGACGCGTGTTTTTGGGGAGAGAGAGAAAGAGAGCGTAAAACCTTTCGGTTCTAAAAGGTTTTACGACCTCCCAAGGACTAGTAATGGTGCAGAAACACATCGAAGCGCTTTCGATCATTGAGGACTCCGAGAATTGGGATAGACATTGATAGCACATTTTCGACGTTTAAGAGCCGGCATTCTAAGCCGTCCGTGATAACGCTGTAATGAGCAAAAGGACCGATAAGATAACGGAAGAAGAAAAAAAAATCGATGGCCTTAAAAGGAAAAACCTTTCCCTATTCAATTAACGAGCGTCAGAGTGTCTGGATTTTTCAAGATATTAATAGGTTATAATAAATCTTACTTCGAGATATTATTAGGTTATAACAAACCTTACTTGAGACTATTTCATTTTTCTATTTATTTCTTAATCAGAACTCTCCGTTGTAAACGAAAAAATCGTTTTGAACAATATATATACTTAAGAATTTAATAAAATCTTGTCTGAGTCCTCTTTTTATATGTATTTACTCACGGTGTGGTTTCCTTCGACATGACCTATCTTAAATGGAACGGCTGATGGGCACTCATGTTTTGCTTAGCTGTAGCTAAAACTAGGCTTCAGGGAACCTTGACCAAAATAACACAGAAGGCAGTGAATAATGCATTATATTTTGCTTTCTTAATCACCTCGACACGATGGATACGATCCAGGATTATCATATTGGAAATCAGGAAGGTTACATTGAAGGAAATCACGACGACCCTACACCGAATCGTGGATCAATACATAGCGTTTTATTTAGGCAACGGCCAATAGTTAATTATATAAAATAAACATCATCCTCGAAATAAGTTATAAGATTTCTTCTATATTAAACTCCGCATCCGTGACCCGGGAGAACACCTCATGTTAATTCGTATTCAAGCATATGATTTTTCAGTCGAATTGTAGTACAATATTAACAAATTGTGCATCATGTTATAATAAACGAAAAGTTCTTTTCCATGCTTTTGTTGAGATAATCATCCATGTTTAATTTTTCTATCATATAAGCAAATAACTTATCGCACGTTCTGAAGAGAATTAAACAGACAACTAAATTTTCAGTCTTGTAGCTTTCTTCTTCCTCCCCACCGCCCAAGCTATGGATCTATGATAGTTACAGTTAAAAGAAGTGCAATTTCCTAATGACTCCTGTGTGAAGTATTAATTCAATTTCTCTTAACAACAAACCAAATCACTCACAGAACGGAAATATCAAAACTATTATTGCATGGCTTCTTGGGTATTCCTTGAATAATATGTAATGTCATTTTGTATACATGCAATATCACTGCTGCTATTACACTTCCATAATACTAAATTGGAGTTTTCTCTTTTCTCATCTAATCTTAATCCCTGTTTTACTCACGTGTATCCAACATAACTCAACACACTGTACAGCATGGCTGCAATAATTTTCTTGAATATTATAATCACACTTCCCGTCTTTAATTATGATTCACTATTAACTTGACTTTATTAGGGTGAGTTCGTGACTATCGTCAGCTCCATCCAGTTTAATGTAAACAAAGGGATTTAGTTTTATTATTGCTCATCCACCCGATAACAAATATATTTGGGTCACTGTGCTTCCTTTTTGAGATAAAGGTATAATCATATATATATATATTATATAGATATATATATAGATATATCTATATATATATATATACACATATTTATGTTATATATATATATATATATATATATATATATATATATATATATATAATATATATATATACATATATATATATATATTATATATATATATATCATAATATATGTATATATTTATATATTTATATATATATAAAATGCACGCATGCGTGGAAGATCATATATAACAATGGCAACTTAAGCTTCGTAATGTCTTTGACCTGTCAAGCTTTTGATGGATCACGTACTCAAGGTTATAAGCTAATGCATCATTGCATTCGTCCTCTCTTTTTTATAATTGCTTTGTTCTTTTTTTCATTACTGCTGCTTTCATCTTTTCCTTCACTCAATATTAACTTATTTTCACTTTTCTCTTTTTCTCTACGTTGTCTTTGCTTACTGTTAACAAAGGGAGACCAAGGAAAGTGAAGGTAATTTACATTCCTAATCTGCCGAATATAAAGGAATAACAATGCGAGGTTACATCACGATGGATGATTATCTTTGGAGCGTTGAAATTCTCGAAGAGGGATTCAATTTCACTCTTGTTCAATGGACAGTTTCTTTATACTCTTGAATAGATACATTAAAAAAAACGCTGTTTATATTGAGTTTTTTTTATGATATACTACAGTCATTCGCATTACCATATGTAACCACGATATCCTAGAATCTCTATTGATAAAATATGGCTTGATATTTTATATGTATTAACAGCAAAGCCTTTAGCTGTCATAATCATCCATTATATAATTACACGTACTAACAGGATACGGTAAAAAAAAAAATTATATAAATTTTAAATTGAGAGAAGGGGCATACTATAAACTAACAAGGTACTCTAGGGTGGCATTACATGTTTCTGAATCATACCATACGCGCAAGTAGGAAATCCTCTATTACCCATATAGAAGTGTAATTTATATATATTACCCTGACAGACTACAATCATTATAAATACCTTCTATATACAGTGACAGAAGGTACTCTGAATCATAATGCACCACCATCGCCAGTAAGTCCTTTCTATCTTTGGAGGGCGCTTCCAATGGAGATTTATGTAAATCAACATCCTGCTTTTCCGTCGGAATAAATTGCTCTAGTACTCTGCATATGTGCCCTGCTATTACCGATTTTACTGCTTGCGTTTTGCCGATGAAGTATTGGAGATATGGGACTACACTTCTAATCCTAAATACATGAGGCGCTTGATTTCTGGCCTGGGCTTCATACAACTAGGAATCATCTGGTTTACCTTCTTAACTAACGACAGGTCAAGTTCCTCTTTTGCATTTGCTATGGAATGTTCGTGAAACATTTTTTCTATCCAGCGTAAAAGCATATATGTTAGTTTATGTGAAAACATCTTTCGCACTCGTCTCTTCACCTTATTTCCTCTTCCTATCATTATATTGTTATTACACAATCTCAGCAGGTTATGAAGTCTTTATTATTTTTCTCTATTAACTGAGGTTTACATATTCTGCCATATATATAAGTTTAACAATTATTACTTTTAAACAAACTAATCAGAAAGCAAAACTGTCCAATCTTATTTGGTATTTAACTAAAAACAATACGGATTAGAATCTAACTTGTTTAAGTTTTCATAAACATACCCCTAATCCTATAGGGAATTTGATAGCTTAAAACCAAACATTTTTTCAACGTCTGTGTACTATCTTTGTGTTAGAAATTTATCCAAAAGATCAGAGGAGATGGAACGCCTTGTCTACGAATTAAATCACTCCAGTCGTGTCCATTTAGGAGACAAATGAACGAAAGCTCGAGATATAGCCTCATACAATCTATCAAGATAGCCTCTAGATGTAATGCCTGAAGAAAAAAGAACGATTGCATTCGCAAGAAACGCAGAAAAAACATCAAAGATGGGTGTATCCATCTGAGATAATTTCATCCAGGGAAAGAGAGAATTCCTTCCAGAACAAGTGGAAGGTGGCTCTAAGACTGGATTCTGCGTTAACGATAACACAGAAGGCCTTTGACTGACCTCTGTCAGTGAGAAGGAAAGGTCTTTACATGATATGATAGTAGCATGCCTTATAGAGAAACAAATTAGCTAGGCCTAAGGAGGGATACATTTGTTACCTGTTGGACAGTTATCCCTTGGACACAGAGTCAAGCCAGCAGGTAAACAAGGCTATGCCGAAGTTATCTCTGCACAGTAAACTAAGGACTCAGCAGAGGTTTGTCAGCTAAACAACCCAGTGCTTACTGACTTTAGAAATAATGATTACATCAAAAGCTACGCCATTAAATCAAGATTGACACACCGCTTTCTATTAACACGAGTGCAAATACCTATAAACGATGAAATATATACTATACACACACATATAATATACATATATATAATATATATATATATATATATATATATATATATATATATATATATGTGTGTGTGTGTGTGTGTGTGTGTGTGTGTGTGTGTGTGTGTGTGTGTGTGTATGCGGGCTGGCGGGCGCGAGACAAATTTGTATACAAATATATGACAACCCGATATACTAAGGATAACATACCTAAACAGTATTTGCAAAAGGAAGAAAGCCAAAAGGAATGTATCACAGAAGATTCTTTCATAAGAACCAAAACAAGAAACGTTCAAGTTACGGCCGCCATGACACATACAATTTGGCTAATCTGGTCGTGTGTCAAGTTGACCACTTAGCACTGCGTTCACAACGAGTCTTGAATCCACGGGATGTGGGAGTGGATTGGTAGGTGATCGGTGTCCGGGGAGGAGGGGTCATGAAGGCGATTAGCTTTCGGTGTCTTTTTCCTCTTGTTGCTGTTTTTTTTTTTTTTACTATTATTTGAACTTATTCTTACATTTTTATATTTTTTATCACTGTAATTCTTCTTGATAAGAGGCCTGGAACTAACATGAAGAAAAGTGCTATGCCAGTACACTTGCAATCAATGATGACCACTGTGATGAACAGCAGACTTTTTTTTAGAAAAATACCTACTTCTAATAAGCAACCTTTAGGCTGTGGAACAGTAAACTTCGTTTTCTCCGTATCATTGATACCTGAGAGGTTATAAAATGTAGATTAAATAGTAATACAGTGTTGTCATGTTTCAGTTTTCATGGCCATATTGTTCCTGAGAGTTAGAGCGATACTTCCGTGAAATGAATGAAAAAGATCTTTCGTAAATACCAATATAATCGGTATTTTTCCGCGTATTTCATGAATAACCTGGTTAGATTTTTTTGCTTATCATCAAAATGTCATGTTTACATTATGAACTATAAGATGCTGTTTACACACACACACACAATTTCCACATCGGACTGGAGGGAGTCGACAGTTGTATCGTCAAATATGTGACCAATTTGAGAGCTATGTTGAAATCCTGTTTTACTGATAAAATCCTTGTTCTTTCCGTAGGCATATCTCTTGGACGACAACGAGCCCTCGTCACAGTCTTAATATATAACGTACATTGATAATACAAAACGTTGCTTAAAAGGACGACTTTCTAACACTGTCAAAATGGAACAGAAATCGCCTGGCGTGAACCTTTTAGCATATCAGAGCATCGAAGCTGACACTCGGATTTGCGCAGTGAAGAGGAACACGCGTAACCAGACAAGGGGTTGGGGAGGTTCATGTTATACAATGACAAGCAGCATCATAAGGATAAAATGGTGACAGTCTGTAATTCATCAAAGGATTGGTTGCCATTTGTGAAATATTCAGATTAAAGTAAGTGGCATGCATATGAACCACTAAAGGGTTGGCATCAGATTAAAGGAAGTGGCACGTATATGAACTAAAAGGTTAGCCTCAATTCTATTTCATAGCAACAGTCAACCACGGTTGTCAAATAGGCAATGTATGGGCCATTGCTAAATCTATGAAACACTTAAGATTTTAGAAGAGTTGCTAAACGTTTAGGCTGGAATGTGATTTAATTTCTAAGCTGAACAGTAACCATCAAAGCTGACCCGCTCACAAAGCTACGACCCTAAAAGTAATACAGAGTATCAAACATTAACTGTGATTACGATATCAGTTAGAGTAAAATCAAAACTATATGAAATGAAACAGATTTCAATAAAGGGGTTTTTCTTCAATAGAAATATGATGTCAGAGGGTGGCTTTAGAGAAGATGAAGACAACAGTCGCTATCAATTAAATTATCAATTATACAAATTGTTGACAAAATTTCTCTTTTAAAAAATGCCTCATCAACAGTGAATTAATTACCCAAGCACGAATGCGCCATTCTTCTCAGTCATGAACGAATTCTTGAATTTTGTGAATATTTCTGCTCTTTCTTCAAACACATCTGTCTCCCTGTCAACTGAACACATTATAAATCTTTTCTTTCCTTCAAAAACTGCGGAACTAAACAATCCTTCAACCTACTTGTTTTTCACATAATTCAAAACACAATGATCTGTTTTCTTACCTCCAAACATTTTGTTAGTTTTTATCATATCTTAAAACATTTTATCATATCTAAAACATCCAGTCCTCGTTATTTCACTTGCACGGTGAAATTTAGTTATCTCAAAATTCTATTTTCATTAACATTCAACAAAGTCCAACTTCGTGCTTGAAGAACTGGCTTAACAGCAATTCCTTCATACATTCCCAGATTTGCACCCTTAAAAGCTCTCCATTTTTTCCATATTTTACCCAATGTTAATGCTGGCTTTCTTGTTTCACCTATTCTAAGATTCAAATTTTCTCTATCCACCTTATTCTATAACATTTACTCCTAATAAGCTACATGAATTACTGATGACCATTCTTTCAACATTAATACTTTCATGATCAATCCATAATCAACAGTTCAGTATAATAATAATAAAATAATAATAATAATAATAATAATAATAATAATAATAATAATAATAATAATAATAATAATAATAATAACCTTCCAACCCAACTTAGAAATCACACTGAAGTCTACAATAACTCATAACATCCATAATTGGAAAAAGATAAATAATAATAATAATAATAATAATAATAATAATAATAATAATAATAATAATAATAATAATAATAATAATAATAATACATTCAGTTGAGGGAGGAGGGGTGCGGGATTCCCATTTGCATGAACATTTCCCCAGACATTTTGAGGTTACAGATGATCCAATACGTCAAGTAAAACTCGAGAAAATACCTGCACTCCGCCTCGAACGAAATTTACAGATCGCTCATGTCATGAATTTGAATAAATTCCTGCACACGTTAACAACCTAAAAGTGACTGTGCGATCGTAAACAAATCAAGATGGTATATAATGTACTGAAGGGATGGAGGAAAAAAAAAAGCTTGTTTGTGCATTCAATGCCATGTTAAGCAAGCAGTAATTCTGTTAGCACCAAAAACAGACACACTACCAGCGCCGAGGCTGGGCACAAGGATCGTGCCACCTTTCACTTCGTTTTGGGGCAGCCCCTCTGGGCATGCATGCATTCTTCACACATGCTCTACATTTATGCCATGCTTTTTTTACGCTTGCTTAAGCCAGGCTCTCTCTCGTCGGGCACACAGTACTTAGCAGTACCTGTTGGGAAAGCAAAGATGACAACACAGTGCAAGAAAAGATGTCTGGGCCGATATGGTACTTTTTGAAAGGGGGGGAGGGGGAGGGGCTACAACTCGTCTGAAGACTCTCATTAACATAAAGAACACTTGTCCTAAGTACATGCAGACTTCCACCGTACGAACGCAGAGTGATGGATATGAAGATAATAATAGGAACGGGAGGAAAAAGCGAAAAACGTGAGGTACTGCGACACGCCTAAACTGGTCTGGCAAAAATATGTTGGTACATTACAGACTTTCTGGACAGAGTCCAGGGGGTGGGTGGGGCCGAAGGAAGCGTGTCTCAGCCTCACAAGAATTCCAGGGCTCGTGCATTCTGGAAAGTAACCTGGAACGTGCATGCACGCCATGCATGAAATTAATTTGCAAGGTCTGCATGCCATATATGTGCATAAATTTTACGCTGTGCATCACATTCATGTTAGAGAGCTTCCCTGGTTCGCACATTTTTTGCAATAAAGAAAAAGTGGCATCCTAAAAGAGACTTACTTTTTAAATACATTAGCCATGATTGGCGCACAAATTCTACAATAGTGATGGCAAAACGAACACTGGCTTCAGTATGCATGATATAATCCTGCATTCAAATCATAGGATATGATCTGAGAGGTACAAACCTGACATACCCAAACCTACACCTTCACCATTAACACCAAAATTGGATTAATCTGATGCCGATTCAGGTTACAAGAAATCGTGTGCTTTATGCCAGAAAGTAATTCGAAATCGCACCACATTTACACTTTGCATAATGTACGAATCATGCGTTCCCGCTAAATACGGTGTGGTTATTAGCAAAACTCAAGGTAGCTGAACATTTTATGCAATTAAGAATGAATGCGTACATTCACAAATGAGTTGAAAAATTATATTTGTTAAATACGATAACCCAAATATTATTTCATATCTTAAATTCATTAGCAAATAAAAACCACAAAAGAATGAAGTCATTGCACTGCTGCCGAAAAAACATCTCAGAGGTTAGGTGGGGTCACTGATAAAAAGAGAAGTGGATGCGTTCAATATCGCCGAAAAAATTCTTTAATTAAAAAAAGAAGTGCAAATGCAAGAAAGTGGATTGGTGAGTGCCATGGACAGGAAAAGAACAACTGAGATAAAATTATCATCATTTCCTATTTCGAGAAACAAAGGAAAAGGAGGAGGAGGAGGAGGAGGAGGAGGAGGAGGAGGAGGAGGAGGAGGAGGAGGAATGCCACAACCCGGGGGGTCCACTTAGGTGGAGGCGAAAGTTTTGAGAGGCACTTATTTGCTCACCTTATTTAGGTTATAGACAGCGCTCCTGGTTTTTTCAAGTGATGGCGAGGAGGAGATAAACTTGATAAATGAATATGATTGGTGCCTCCGATTCACTGTTATATTTCATATGGAAATTAAAACTGGTTCTTTTGAGCCAGGAATACTCAAATAAATAAAAGTTTAATACAAACAAACACACAGCGCACAAATTGAAGCGCTTGAATGTGCATATGCGTGTGCGTATAAGCGTGTCTATTTTTGTTTACACGGAGGAATGAGCGTACAACGCCTGCCCGGCTCTACTTATCTTAAGGGCTAAAAAGTTGAACCTCACTCAATACCTAATATCTTCATTTAACCAGGGGAGTCAACAGTTCTCTCTCTCTCTCTCTCTCTCTCTCTCTCTCTCTCTCTCTCTCTCTCTCTCTCTCGACCGACCGACCGACCGACCGACCGAAAAATTATTAATCGAAGGTCCTCAAACTCCCCCTACAAAAATTTCTTTAAACATCATGAATATTTCTCTAGTTTTTAAAATACACAGGCAGCTACTGTCCTTCTGAAGTCCAGACCTGTTGGAAACGAAAGATAGAAGGTAGGGTGACAAAAAGAGAGGCCAGACCCCATAGGTGATGACAGACATTCCACCCTAAAGATGAATGATCACAAGAATTGAAGGCAAGCCAAAGTTAAATGAGTAAAGATATTCACGGGTACCTATCAACCTGCCCGCCCCCTTTTATTTTATATTTTAGAGCTCGTAAATGCTTATGGTCTATATTAACAGCATGAATGCACTCCATTAACAAAGCGAACACAATCCACGGGCAGCATGAATGTACTCTAGTAGCAGAATGAATGGACTCTCTTGGCATCTATTGGGAGAGTGAATGCACTTCGTTGGTAAAGTGGACGAATTCTACTGTACTGGCGGAGTGAATACATTCTATTGGCATAAGCCATGCATTCTATTGGCAGCATGAATGAATTCTACTGGTAGTCAATGCATTCTCTTGGCAAAAGGAATGTATTCCACTGGAAGCATGAAGGTACTCTATCAGCAATTTTGCCATTCCACTACCAGCACGAATGAACTCTATTAGCAAAGTAAATGCAGTCTTTTGGCCCCATGAATATACTCGATTACAGCGTGAATGTATTCTATTAGCATAGTAAATAAACTTTTTAAGTACAGCTTGACCTATCAGAAGAGTGGATAAATAGCTTTTTTTAATAAAAATGAGGATACCGACCAAAATTCATTATGCGTATTACTTTATGTCATTCAAAGCAATTGTTTTTTTTTCAAAACCAGTAAAGCCTTAGTTAACTAGAGTTTAATTATATGAAATATATATTTCGAAAACAGATCCATGGTGCAGGTAGCTTATGTTGTACACAAAACAGAAACAGGGCATTTACCCTAAAGGAACTGACCAAAGCGTTTCTTTAAGCAGAAGAGGTTAAAAACACGCTAGAGATAACAAAAGAAGGGGTAAAGTTCCAAAAGTTTCACTGCTTTCAGGATGAAAAATAGATGCTACATAACTAAGCTAAACTAAAGTTGCCTTTAATTCAATCCTGTCAAGAATGAAATATAAAAACAAAGCGAGAGGAAATTGAGAGCAATATTCCAAACGAGGCTTTATTCGCTGGATAAAGAAAATATATTTTTTTGGACTAAGACTCTTATGCTTTACACAAGAAAACCTACAGTTGAATCAGCTTGAACATCCGAAATGTCGATGTAGTAGTTGTTGGACTATTTTTTCCGTACTTATGCAACTTTCATTCTATCTTCAAAGGCCAGAGTGAGGTTGGCATAGATCCTTAGTAACTGAGATGAAGAACAAAAAACTTAATTCCTAGGAAGAGTTACTGATTAGATCTCATACGATCCTTCATGAGCAAAGTGGAAGAGGACGACTGAATTCCATTCTCAACGAACGGAGGTTTAGTTAAATTTTTAAAATAAACATTCTCTGTTCCACTACAACAGTAACTTTCATTTACACACATCACCGTTCATTTTCAGCGGATAATGACAACCACACATCATCACATCCATTACCAAGCTGGTGCTACATACGCACGCACATACACGCGCACATAAACATATGCACAATCGCTGACAGCATCTGACCTTCTACATTAGCCTCTCTCAATAACATTACGGTGTGCGTTTCCCACAATGCAAAAGCACCTTTGACCATTCATGCATGCTCTCACGCGCACGTCATGCATACATTCATACCCCGTGTAATTACCGCGTCCGACGATAAAAGGTCTGCAGCCCAATAACTGCCGCGTAATCATACTCAGTTCGGACACATAAGCTTCCTAAATCAATGCATCTGGTGGGGTCTGCCCAAGATATACGTGATTAGCGGTCATAATCGGCCTGATTTGCATAGAGCGAAATGGGTAGCTCGGCGAGAGTGTTAACAAAGTATATGAAGAAAACATAATCGACTGAACATGGCTACGTTGCGAGGTATTCCAAATGAGAGTTGGCTGGACGTAGATAAGTTATGTGAATGTGCTTGCTTAAATTAAAGTTGGCTGGGCACAGAGAAATAACATGCGAAGTGCCGAGTAAACGCTAATGTGTACTTGGACCGCAAGTATTGGTATGCATATTATGTCATAGCAAAATAAATTTTTCGATACTAAATTTCCGTTTGAAGCGAATAGCAATTCAGTAATATTAATGAATTTTATTCATAATGTTCAATGAAGTATTAATGAAGTTATTGTGTATTTGGACCAAGAACATTCGTACTCACATGCACAATATGGCTTAAAAAGTACATTTATGATAGTAAATCTGAGTTTAACAAGAAAAGCAATGCAGTATTATTTATGCATTTTATTCAGAATTTCATATGAAAGTATTCTTCATGAAATTTATTCCTAATGTCAACGTCATAAAGTATTTTATAAAGATCCACTATATCTGTTAGCTTCAATAAGCTTCCAGAGAGCTTACATCAACTGATTTTTCAAGAAATGAATAAATTAGTTTTACATTTACCCTAATGTACTGGACACTAATATTTCACGTGTCGTGTGTTTTTTGTTTTATTGTCATGATCCTTTAAAAATTAAAATTATTAATAATAAAATTGCCAATACTGACATCAAATTACTTTACCTCACAGGTGCCACATCACAGTGCAATTATACAGCAATTGTCTGCAGTAATAAGAATACCCCTGTATTGATGCATGTAACATTCCTCGCCAAACATCCCCTGGCAATTAAACGACGTCAAAGAGTTTGTGCCTTGTAAGCCATCAATCTTCAGCGTTACCAGTTGCTAAGCAATGGAACAAACGAGCATCCTAACCATGCAACCCTGACCTCTGACCCTTCGTGACATTTTGATATGATCATGCAATTTCCGATGACTTCTCCCCGAGCGGTACCGCGGAGGAATTTATTAAGGCCTTGCCTACACACAATGCCTTCCCCTCCCAAAAATGTATGTCGGTAATAATATATATTCCGAAGAGCAGCTATAATTCAAGTTGACCTTTGTGAGCTTGACAACCCGCAGTCGCTGAAACTTATTCTCAAATGAAAAAGGAAAGGAAATAAACGATTAATCTTCATATCGAGTTGCCTTTTTTGCGGTCATTCTTAATGGCGCTACTGCGCTGAAAACATGGCTTCAGAATTTCCTGAGAAGAATGCACAGTTCAGTAAGAAGAAAAGGACGTGACCACACAACTGAACACATAAACCTGAAGTATAAGAATTAATATTTCTTAAATTTATATACAACCTCTGATGATATCAGGTGACTGACAACTGGAGTAACTTTCGTCACAAAACCCATGGGTTAACGAAGGTAATTGGACGGACTATCTATTGTCCTTTACCTAGCCCACACCTGATGGAATTGAGGAGGAGGAGGAAAGAAAGTCAAAGGATCTTGACACGAAAAAAGCGATAGATCCACATCTTGAAATATGGAAGGCTACAGAAATGCAGGAAAACGGAAGCAGAAATAAAATTCTACAACTTGGCAGTCACGGAAATGAAAATTTTAACATAACGCCGCAAACGGTATACGCAAATCAATGTGTGTGTGTGTGTAATATATATTATATATATATATATATATATTATATATAATATATATATATATATTATGGAATTGTGTGCGTGTGTACTCACGCTTGTGCGCGTGTCTTGTCTTGGCGTTTCCTAGTTTCGGTATAATGAGACAACTGAAATTAACAGGAACTGTGGCGTTTTGAAAAAAATTCTTCTTTCACAAAGCTGTATACACACTAGTCATCCATCATGCACTACCAAGGTTAACTCCAGAGCAGCAATCAATTTGCCATACACCACCTCTGCGACTTGTGGTACGCTGTACTCGGAGGCGTTTACTTGTGAGGTAATGTATGCCTCGTGTCACGTAGCAAACAACGCTTCCCCTCCTCTTCCTCCCCCACCTCTCTCTTTCTCTCTCTCTGCTCTCTCTCGTCCCTCCCCCCCCTTCCTTCCTCCCCCCCCTTCTCTCTCTTTCTCTCTCTCCTCTCCCCCCTTCCTCCCTCTCTAGACATTCAAGATCTGATCCAAAAATCGGCTGACCGGTTCAACTGAGGTGCCTTATACGATAAATTTTGATAATTATTTTCCATCTTATAAGTAATTAACGCTTTTTGTAGATGTGTAATCTCAAATAACACACCCGCATATATATATAATATATATATATATATATATATATATATAATATATATATAAGCAGGCAGGAAAAGAAGCCGCTAAGGACAATTGGATCTGAACAAGAAATTTTTAAGAAACTCAGCGAGACAGAATGAGTATCACAGCAATATCTGCTTTGAAATTCCAGAGGATGATCACAGGAATTGAGGGCTGAATGAATAATAAAAAGAAAGAATACTAGATAATAACTTCAGATTTCCTTATCAGAAAATTACGACAATAAGTAAGCGCAGTAAATTATTAAGATTACAAAGACATTCCCGACATGGTTTCATAAAAATAATGGAATATGCCGAATTCATACAACCTTCTTCCAGGCGAAAATCTGAAAAAGTTTAAATACACTTGGCTTAGGAGAACTACAGTGATAGTTGGGCGGAGATGGAGCAACAGAGATTAAACTGGAGAAGTGGCGTTAGCGGCAATGGGTCACATAGAGTCCGAGAGACAAGTAAGTGTTGCACAATAAAAAAAAAATACAAGACATGACACCATTAAACAATTAAAGATGCCATAAACAAGCCTGATTTTTCCTGTGAACTTACTAAGTATAATATTCAGAATCTTTATTCATCCCACTTATTCTCTACTGTACCTTGCTTACTTGCCTTATAAGAGTGCGCCTTCCTCTACCTTGTAATTATTTTAATCTGCAACAGCTCTTGATTTAGCCTTTTTTTAATGGGGGACCCAAAGCAACAAATATACAAGCTAATTACTATTTTACAATATTAATGCTGATTTCTTTGAGATAATGATTCAGTTAACTTTCAACTGGATCAAAGACCCACGTCGAGAAAAATACGTTATAGTATGAACACGACACTAGCATTAAATTATTCATAACAGTCTCACACAAAACTCAAATGACAATACATCTGAAAAAGGATGATAGGTATATAAATTCCGCTTCTATACTATTCCCAGCATAGGTGACTAATAAACACTAAATATAAACCAACTGGAAAACTGGAAGCAGCATTGATTTTGTCAAAATTCCGTTTACAAAGAGAGAGAGAGAGAGAGATACTGTTAGGGGAAAAAGAGAACGAGATGATACGATGGAAAGAGTGCAAGGGCAAAAGAAAGAACAACAGAGAGAGGGGGATGAAATTTAAGACAGCGAACAAAGCCATCCAGACGAATTATATAAAAAAAATCAATAAAGAAAAAATTTAAGAAGTTAAGATAATAGAAAATGAAAAGCCAATGTTAGCAAAGAATAAATAATATACAAAGTAAAATGTATATGTTTAACCATTATTAGTAAATTAATTGATAATATAATATTCAACATAAAATATTTATCACAAGTTTAGACATCTTACATAAGTAATCGAAATTCTTTCCTGGAGCTTCGTATGTTAAAATATTTTAAGTGATGTGTAAGTAAATTTTACGGTAGATGCAGTTAATAGGCTTTAAAATGAATTATAAATTCTTATTGAAGACAAAATCGGAAGAATTGCAATACAGCATTCTTTAGATTTCTATCCAATTAAACTCTCGACAAGATATATATAGTATTTTTATTGCCTGTGATCAGATGAAACTGTCTGAAATTTCTCAAACAAGTAGAAACGGTATAATATATATATATTATTAAATATATTATATAATATATATATAATATGATATATCTATATATATTAAAATATAAATGTAAAAAAATCTATATATATATATATATATATATATATTAAATATATATATATATATATATATAGTACATATAGATATATATATATATATATATAAAATAAATAAAAATATAAATATAAATATAAATATAAATATTTAAATATATACAATATATATATATAATATATATATAGATATATATATATATATATAATATATATATAGGCGATACCACAGGGAAAATGATAGGCAGAGCCCAAGCGGTTTCGTCTTACTAAGACATTGTCAAGGAGCTAATGAGCTCCTTGACAATGTCTTAGTAAAGACGAAGCGCTTGGATTTCTGACTATCATTTTCCTGTGGTATTCGCTTATTATGAAGTCATGTGCATCTACTGTGATTTTTTAAGCATATATATATATATATTATATATATATATATATATTATTATATATATATATATATATATATATATATATATATATCTATATCGTGTGTGTGTATGTATTTACATAAACGTTACCAGAGGAAGATCGGAGTTTCGAAAGATCGGCACCACAATAACACGTGACTCGTCGGAGAATTTTATGACCCGCCATCTTGAAAAGAATGCATAATAAATGATCTCATTTGCATGTAATGGAGGCAACTGTTTATACCCATGTAGTTGGATAAATTACCTGCATCCGCTATTTATCAGCCATTCTTTTTCTCTTATCCTCCCATCAGGTATGCCCCATTGCCCGATACCCGGGCATTCATTGTTTTGCCTTCGAAATCCTCGAAGTGGGTCAGGCCCTGCGGGGGCAACCTCAAACGCCTCCTTCTTGAGAGAGCCAACGGTCAAAGACCTCAGCTCTCTTTGAGTCTCCTTCACCTCTCGTCTAACTTCTCCCCCTCCCCCTCCTCCACCCTCCATCCACTCACCCCCCATCAACTTACCCCTCCCCAAAGCAAAATCATCAGCATCTACCTCCAGCCACACCATTCCCCCTACCCCGTCTTCCTCCTACACCAATATGGTATTAGGATCAACTTGGCTCACTTGATCTCATTTCTTCGTCTCACCTGCGTCAGATGCCGAGAGGCACATAATGTTCAGTTTTTCTTTTCGTTTTATTCGTTTTTTGTCCATATGATTTCAGTTTTTTTTTCTCTTTTCACTGATCTAATACTTTTCCGACAACATAGCTGAATAAATTGTTATTACAAATTGATCTGCAGCTACTTTTCTAAACGTGAGTCGTAGATTATTCATTATTTAAAAGTATTCTCTGAAAACTCAGATATATTTTTTACATACGATCATCAAATAATAATCGTTAGTTATTTTTTCAATATGCTTACACTGCAAGGATGTTTTGTCAGCTCTGTCCATTAGTATTTTATTTATATAGAACAATATAGTTATAGCAACAACTGACAACTGTCGATGTCATATATTTTGCATCACAATTATGCTTATAAACTTAACCCAGCATATTATTTTTAAGAAACAATAACATTTTAGTCTATAAATCAAGCAACGAGGTATTTAATTCTTACTCTATATAAATCTAATATTGATCAACCATGAACATCAATAAAATGTCGTTTTATTTCAATGAAACTTTTATATAAATTATGTCGAAAGAGACACCATCAATTAAAGGATTCTATTGGTTTGAATTTGGAAAAATCATTGATTATAAATCTCTATCCTTACATTAGTGATAAATTTTTATATTTGTACGCTTTGTTTTAAAACTACTAATAATGACCCTCTTAATCAATTTACCTAAGGCTTTCAAGTCTTCTTAGCAACAATGTGATTTTATTTATGAATGTTTGGTCTGAGATCTGGCATTGCAACCGTTCATTTATTGAGTACAGTGATGAGATTGGTTTAAGAGTAA